>NW_019254249.1:0-25385 GCF_002742605.1 Olea europaea var. sylvestris
CCTTTCAATTTTAACCCAATCCAAGGGTTTGTACTGGTGCATCATACCTTTCCATAGTTTTGGATGAACACACTCAGGAAGAACAAGTAGAACTTGCAACAGATGCTCAAACAATAAGTAGTTATGTATGAATTCTGAAAAAACTTTTCCAACCTTAGGAGATTCAAATTCAACGAATCCAAAATGCCTCGATTTCCCTGTCTTCCTATTCCTTCCTATCCTGAGTCTCTTGATTGTAACAGATTGCTTAAAGAAACCTTCCATTTCATTCTCATAAAATCCATGTGGAATTCTTCCAAATATATAAGACAGTTGCTTTATTCTCCATTTCTTCAATCTTTGGAACTTGTTTTGATTCAAGTTGCTGCTTGTCAAAATTAGGAGGAGAACAATTCTTTTTGAACAGCGTCAATTAGTAGTTAATATATTTTCATTTCTTGAAATTATAAAGTATTCTAGAGTTTGGTAGAGTGTCAATAACGATGAGCATTTTTTTCGTGGCTGTGCCTTTTGAAAATTGGTGGTGAATCAAATTCATGGCATGTCACAAAGATTTGGAGTTATGTATTAGAATATAAATAATATGGATTCCATCTAGTGCTCCAAAATTTATTTAGAAAATTCCTGGTTGTGCCTCTTTTTTTTCTAGAAATTTTATTTAGAAAGTTTATTCAGATTTACTAGTTGTGCCTTTTTTTTTTTCTCACTAATCCAAAAAAGGGAAAGGTATAGAAATAATTGGAGTTTTAATAATATAGTTGATTGTCATTGCTACTTTGACGTCATTTTCCATTTCTTAGTGTCCACGATGTATTTGGGCAATTTTGGCTTCTTAGTGACAGAAATAGAATCTAAGTTAGGCCAGTAAATTTGATAAATTTTTCTCTACTTGTGAGTTTGTACGATAGATTCAATTAAAATGATTTTCATTAGTATGTTTGTCGTTGATTTTTAAGTGTTTAATATGCCATGAAAATCTTGGACCAATCTTGAACATAGAAAGAAAACTTTAAAATTCAAATTAGGTAAAAATGGAGAAAATGTAATTTTATACAACTGTTGATCTCAAACCAAATCAATGCCAACTCAAGATACTCTAGCTAGTATCTTCTTCATCCTTCATGAGTTTGTATTCTATTTTTGGTATTGCACTAGGGAAATTTTTGAAATTCCCTCTGTCCCTCCTTGAATATTTCTCTTGTCCATATTCTTAATCAAATTCTCAATTAACTTCTCAACAGATTGCAGTAGGGTAGAAGGAGGTTCTAACTGTTCCAATTTCACCTACTTTAATTCAGGTTTGAATTACTTTTTTGTAATTTCAATTTGTGTGAAACTTTATTGTCAAAATGACTTACCTAGCTAGAACCTGATTTCTATGATATCCTAATATAATCATTTTTCACTTCATTTTTAATATGTTTAAACAGATTATAAATTAATAGTGTTGGTATGTCTTATCATGGATAAAGATTGGGTACACTTATCAAGGTGATCTTGTCCTCTTAAATTTATAATATTTTGAAATATGCCAATAAATGGTTTTTAGATTATTTATTTAGCATACTTTGTATAGAGTTTCAGAAGCATATTAACATGGTGCGAGGAAATTTGCAAATATGGTTCAAACCAATGCTGGGAATCCAGAAAAGGTCATATGCCCTTGTAAATGTTGCAAAAACCTATTTCACCAACATTTTGATATAATGTATGGAAATCTAATCATTAATGGCATGGATCCTACGTATACTACCTGGGTGTTTCATGGGAAAAAACAAAATGCAGCATCATAGCCTCCTCAAGATGTAAAAAATTTAGAGACGTATAGGATGTATAGAGATACATTTTTTCAGAATCACAATAATGTGGAATCCTAAAATGAAGATAGAGAGAGAATTTTCAAATTCATATGACGACGTCAAAATTCCTTTATATCCTGGTAGCACGAAGAATACAAGGTATCTGCAATTGTTGTCTAGTATAAGCTTAAAGCTACTCATGGTATATCTGACAATGGTTTTAATGAACTTCTTGATATTATCCGAGATATGCTACCACATGGGAACACCCTTCCTGATTCTTACAATTCAACGAAAAGGTTATTGAACACCTTTGATTTAGGCTATAAGAAGATACATGCATGTGTAAATGATTGTTGCTTGTTTAGAAAAGATATAGTGAATTTGGATACATGTCCAAAATGTGGACCTTTGTGGTGGAAAGTTAATGAACGGACTAAAAAGATTCAAAAAGGGATACCTGCAAAGGTTTTGCAATATTTTCCAATTATACCACGATTTACAAGAATGTTTAGGTCACTCGATAAGACAAAACAACTAATATGGCACTCAAATCACAAAAGTCAAGATGGAAAAATGCGTCATCCAGTTGATTCATTAGCTTGGGAGAGAATTGATCAAAAATGACCTTGTTTTGCATCAGAACCACGAAATCTTAGGCTTGGCCTTTCTTCTAATGGATATAATCCCTTTGGTGACTTAAGTTGTAGGTATAGTTGTTGGCCAGTGATACTAGTTATATATAATATCCCTCCTTGGATATGCATGTCTAAAGAAAATTTGTTGTTGGCTTTATTAATCCCAGGTCCAAAACAGCCTGGAAATGATATAAATGTGTACCTAGAACCACTAATAGAAGACTTAAAGGAGATATGGAATATTGGTGTTGAAATATATGATGGATTAACTAAGTCTACCTTCAATTTGAAGGCTATGCTAATGTGGACAGTTAATGATTTTCCAGCTTATGGGAACTTATGAGGATATCCCACGAAAGGCGAAATAGCATGTCTAGTTTGTAGGTTATTCACATGTGCAAAATGGTTGACATGTAGTCGAAAGTTTTCATACATGGGTCATAGAAGATTTCTTGCATATAATCATCCATATCGATCAAAAGAAGCTTGGGTTGATGGAAACAAGGAGCATAGGCCTAGTCCTAAAATATTAACCGGTCGAGAAGTGATGTATTTAGTAAAAAAAAAAATGTTAGTAATAATTGGGGAAAAATAGGAAAAAAAATCAGATTCTAATTGGCCATGGAAAAAAGAGTCAATATTCTTTGAATTATCATATTGGGAGGTTAGTCATTTTAAACTATTTTGAATTATTTATTTCTCTGCTTAAACTTTTTTTCCTAAATTTATATTTTTATTTTCAAACATTACTTTTGCATCATAATTTGGATGTAATGCACATTGAGAAGAATGTTTGCGAAAGCATTCTTGGCATTATTTTGCATATGAAGGGAAAATCAAAAGACGGGCTAAATTCTCGTAAGGATTTACTCAATATGGGTATTAGAAAGGATCTTGATCCAGAATTGAAAGGAAATACATATTACCTAGCGACAGCATCATATATGATATCCAAAAAAGAGAGAGAGTTATTTTGTAAGAGGTTATTTGATTTAAGATTACTTGATGGTTACAGCTCTAACATTTCAAAATGTGTATCATTAACGGATAATAGGATTTTAAATCTAAAGTCTCATGATTGCCTTGTGCTCATACAATAGTTGTACCAGTTACATTAAAAGGATTTTTATCTAATGGACCAAGAAATTCAATTTTTCGACTATGTGCATTTTTCAATGAAATATGTCAAAGAGTCGTCGATAAAAATAAATTAGAAAAGCTTGAGAAGGATGTTGCTGTGACTTTGTATATGCTAGAAAGGTATTTTCCTCCATCTTTTTTTGACATAATGATTCATTTAACCATCCACCTTGGGCGTGAGGTTCGTATTAGTGGACCTGTACAATATCATTGGATGTATCCATTTGAAATGTAAATTACTATTATATTTTTGTTAACTATTCAAACTTTCTTCTTCTAATTACTAAGATATCTCATGCCTATTATATGGTGAATTAGGTTTAGGAAAACACTTAAAAGGATATGTTAGAAATCGTTCAAGACCTGAGGGATACATCGCAGAGCATTATTTAGCCAATGAATGTATGCATTTTTGTAGTAGTTACATGAAACATGCTGCTGAAGTAGGTGTTCGACATACTCGGAATGAGGATTTCAAGAATGAAAGAATTATTGCTAGACGTGCGATCTCTAAAGGATTCAAAGACTTTGAGTCAAGAAATGTTAGAGGTCGCTCATCATTATGTGCTATTTAACAACGTTGTAGTTGAGCTGTATATAACGTAATGAAGTTAGTTAATTTATTAGTTTATTATTAATTAATGTTCTCTCATAAACTTATCTTACTATTTGTTTATTTATTTTCATTTAAGATGCACAAAGAGGAGATTAAGAATTTAGATGGTCGTATTGCAAAGAATGAAACTTTATTACAAATGAGACATATGGAGACTTTCACTTATTGGTTTGCAGAGAAAGGCAAACATGACGATTGTAACATGTCTAATACATTGAAATGGCTTGCTCGTCGGTCTAGATGTGATGTGATGTCACTTCTAGTTATGTTATCAATGGACATCGACTTCCTACAACCGATGTTAGTAGAAGTACACAGAACAGTGGTGTTTCTATTGAAGCACAAACTATTTTTCGGTCTAGTGTGAAGGATGCAAGCCACGTAGTTGTTAAAATATCTTATTACGAAGTTATAAGAGACATAATTTTACTAGATTATCACAATTTTAAAGTTCCCACGTTTCATTGTGATTGGACAAATATTGATAGTGGAGTCAAGATTGAAGAAGGATTTACATTGGTAAATCTTCATAGAGGATGATACCAATTTGAAAGAGATCCATTTATTTTAGCATCACAAGCAAAACACGTTTTTTATTCTAGAGAAAGTGATACATTTAGTTGGTATATTGTATTAAAGGCACCTCCTAGAGGATTTCATGAGTTAGAAAATTTTGATGAGTAGGCTTATACTCCATCCACATTAGATGCATTAAGTGTTGATATGACTGTTGAAGATGACGATTATGTGAGGCATGATTGTGAGGGTATTGATATTAAATATGATAATTGTATATCTTTAAGTCTTTCTTGCTTTATTTTAATTTTATATTGATATGATATTATATTGAGGTTAATGTCTTTAATGTCTCTAATTCCATTATTTCTTGCTTTATTTTTGTAGATGCAAAGATGAAAGCTGAGTTTTGTGAATGCTGATGTTCTCACGATTGGAAATAAGATGACATACCCTGGTGAAATAAGTTCCTAGATTGTATATATATTAATTTTTAATTTTTTTATGTTAAATTTTAATTAAATTATTACATGTTTTTTCTTTTTTTCTTTTTTGTTTAATATAGTCATCTAATCAATGCTATAAGAAATCAAAAAGAGCTAAAAAAAAAAGCTTCAATTGTTGCTGCCATAAGAGAAGAGAATGAAGGGATAAAACTATCAAAAGGAGGATCTAACTTTATTCTAGATGTACGTGAAAATGATGTGGTAGAAGGGTTTCCTAATAGTGCTAGTACTATTGTAGACATATATAAGGGAAGGGGTCGAGCAAAATTGAATTATCTCAACAAGGAAAACTGTGCGAAGTTACCAGTAGAGTTTAATGAAAGAGGACAGCCAATTTGTAAGGGTTTAAATAAGTTGTCATCATTTTTTGGGACCACAACTAGAGAACTTATACCAATTACATGGAAAAATTGGAAAGATATCAGCAAAGAATTTCTTGATGACATATGGGAGCATGTGCAGGTAATATAAATGTCACGTCTCTTATATAATTTAAATGAAATTACTATTAATATTGTGTACTTTGATGCTGCAAAAGTTTGATGTCGATGCTTGTTATAGAAAATACATCATGCAAAAAATGGGAAAGAATTGGCGAGATCATCGATGTAATTTGCTTAAAGCAATCAATAACAAAGGAAAAACAATTGGCATGACACGAGCTGCTGCTCTCCTCAAGCCTGATAATGTTGAATCAATGGAAGAATGGCAAGCATTTGTCCAAGAACACAATTCTCAACCATATAAGGTAAGCTTTCATTGCTTTTGTATATTGATTGTGCTTTGCAACATACTACTTACTGCATCTGTTATATATTCACCACAACATTTATGCCCATTATAACGTGCATAAATGATTGTGTAGGAAAAGAATAAAAGATTCCAAAATATGAGAGCAAGTCAAACCATGATGCATACAACAAGTAAAAAGGGTTTTGCTTGCTTAGAAGCTGAAATGGTAAAAACTTGTTAAATTAAAGTTAAATTTGTTTGAAAAATTATAAATGTTATACAAACTACCACACATGAAATGTGTAAAATGCAGCGTGCTGAAAGTGAAGATCCTGATTCGATAACAAGAGATGATGTTTATATTTGAGGACATACGCGAAAAAATGGTGAACCTATTAATGAATCGGTTGGGGAAACATCGGTAACAATATTGCTTTTAGTAATTTTTTATCATTCAAAGCTTATATTAGGTAATTTTAGCTTATTAATGGATTTCCTCATATCAGAATAAAATAAAAGCATATTCAGAGACGGTTTCTCTCCAGGCAAACACTCACTTGAAGGTGATGGTGTTGCAAAAGTACTTGGTCCAGAACGTCCAGGACGAGTAAGAGGTCTTGGTTTCGGTGCGACTCCTTCAAAGTTGAATGCTTTGGTGCACAATCATAACTTGCAAACTCAAGTTCAAGAGTTGAGATTAAAGAATTAAAAGCTATATTTCAAGTGAAGAGTAAAAGTGCTGGACAAGAAGATAATGTAAGTGGAAATCTAGAATCAATGAATGTTATTTTAAATTACATATACTTTCTATATTCAAATAATAAATTGTACAACTGAATATTAATTTTATAGTCTAGAGACAGAAGCTTGAATGATTTAGATAACCTTCCAAATAAGAAGTGCAAATTGTTATCTTGGTTTGGGAAAGCTGATATTGTTGCAAAAGGTGAAATCGCATCAACAAATCCAAATGATCTAATGCATCATGTACCCTTGGTAATGAATGTTCGAGAGTTTGGATTAATGAAGTAATCGATAATGTCAGCTTATATCGTCCCACGCGTGAGCTTTTTCTTCTTGAAGATGCATTAGGAAGTACAATTGCATGACCAAGTAGGTACATCGAAGTGGATTCGCTGTAATCACAACGAAGGCATGCTTAACTTCCTTTCTATTTTAATTTCATTTACCTTTATGTTCGGTCTCAATTGAAGATTGGGTTGTTTAATATATTTCGTGATATACATTTGATTTGGATGCTTATTAATTATATCCTTATTATTTTCGTGGTGTGCAGGGGATCCATATTTTGTGGGGAAGCTAAATTGTCGATCAAAGAAGTGAACTTTGATAGGTTTAATAAGTTTTTGTTATATGACAGAACCTCAATATCCGCGGGCTTATTAGTTGAATGGCGATTGGCACATACAATAGTAGTCAAAAAATTTTGAGAATTGTTTAGATGAATTTTACATTGGCATATTGTATTGAACCGTACTCAATATTTCTTTTTATCGAAACAATGGAAAACTTGATTATATATGGAGTAATTTTATTTTGTTAATATTACAGGTTTGCTGGTATTAAAATAAATAAATGATTTTAAAAAAAATTGAATGCTCATTTACAGTGTGTATAGGCATGTCGTGATGCCATGAATGTAACACTTTATACGGCGTACAACTGTACGCCGTAAAAGGTGAATGGTTATTTACAGTTTTACGGCGTGTTTAGGCATGTCATGATGCCATGAATTTAACATTTTATATGGTGTACAACTACATGCCGTAAAAGATGAATGCTCATTTACAGCGCGTTTAGGCATGACGTGATGCCATGAATATAACGCTCTATACGGTGTACAACTACATGCCGTAAACAATGTGATGCTTTTTACAGCGTGCGATTGAACACCATAACAGTAATAATGGCGGTCTGTTTATGGCGCATTATGCACGTCGTAAAAAAAAGGATCACTTTTTATGACATTGCTTTATACGGCATGTTGTTGTACACCGTAAAGTACTATTTTTCAGCAACACTTGATAAAAAAATATTATTTTGATAGATCATATTTTATTTACTAATTTTTGCTTCGAAGCATGTTTGAGAGAACTTAAAAATTACTTTACTAAAAAATAAATCTTATTAATAAAAAAAATTATAATTGTTTCAGATTATAAAAAGTAAATTTGAATTCTTTCTTTTTAAGCTTAACGAAACATCGCAAGATTTCATTTCTCACCTTCAAGTTGAGAACTTTAGAATATCATGGTGTTCCTTCCATCCTTCTCAATTACTTTTCGGATCTGAACGCCCGGTAGAAAGAATCTACTTGCAAATTGACATGTTTTCAAATAGTTTTTCTTCTTAAATACATTCATCTAAAATGCCAAATGTAAAATAATATTACTAGGTAGCAAATTAAACTTTCGTTAACTTGTATTCTCCAAAAATATCAAAATATTCATGGACTTCGTACATTCTTATTAATCCAAATGCTATAACAAAAATAAAATCACAATCACTGATATTTTGTTTCTCTAATATTGAGAATTTTTATGCCGAAACACTCAAAAAAAACTCATTCAATTTCAACTGAGTGCTGGTGGCGCTGGGGCCGTAATGCAGTTATTCAGAGCGACAGGCAATTGAATCTGAGATAAAGGGAACCCTACTGGCAAGCAAGTTTTAGCCATTTGATCGAAAAGTTGACAGCACGAAGTGCTAAGGGGAAGTCCGAACGGTAATTTAAAAATATCCATTAGGCAAGAATTCTCAAGACCTTTTAGAGCTTCCAAACACTGCGAAAACTCGTTAACCATCTCTGGCTTTGATACTTCATAAGCAACATGCGAGAACTTTGGAATAGATTCGGCCATGGAGGATATCGCGATGCATGCCAACAGAAACAATGCGAAAGCCCTTTTCAAAGTTGATGATTCCATAGTATGAATATATTCGCAAATTTGTGAACTTTCTAAAAGGTCTACTGGAAGAATTATTGTGAAGTGGAATAGTGAGCAGATACTACTAAACTTTGGCTATTTATATCTGAGAGCGGATGCATTAATTAAACGAGTTATTTGTTTAACATAAAGTGCATTTCACTTCTACTTTATTTTGCAAGTATATGCTACTGTGTTATGATCATTTATTAGCAGTATTAAGCTACAGATGAGAAATAATTAATGCTACTGTTACATTCTTGATTTTGGATGGTTGACAAATTTATTGTGAACTGTCGTTTCAAACTTTATGAATGACATCGTAACTGAAATAATTTTATAATAATATTTAGGAGTGGGCATTTTTTTCCAGGACCGGTAAAATCAGACCGAAACAGTTTAGAATCGGTTGGTTCGGTTCCGAACCTTCTAAGAAACCATTTGATTTTGGGACAATTATTAAGAACCATTCAGTTCCCGTCCGGTTCCTGGTTCTAGTATGGGAATCGTCCGGAACCGGATGGTTCTCATTTGATTTTTCTTTTCTTTTTTTTGGTAAAATATATGAATCAATCTTCAATTACTTTTATAAAAATAATCAGATTCATTCTTCATTTTAGACTCCAACACTTTCCTTCTTCTCTTTGACTCTTTCATTCTCTCTTCTTATGATTCTTTATTCAAATGATTGTCTAGCCAAATTAGAATATTGAGTAAATCTATACCTAAATAAATTTATTTACAATATATAATTTCATTTCTAAATAATTAATGCTACTGTTACCTTCTTGATTTTTTATAGTTGAAAATTTTATTGTGAACTGTCGTTTCAAACTTTATGAATGACATTGTAACTGAGTCATGGATATTTATCTTTTAAAAAACTGAAGTACATTAGGGAGTTGCTTATAATTGATTTAAAATATAGAGTAAATTATATAAACCTTCCTTGAAGTTTATGACAATTTCAGAGTCATTCCCTCTTTCCAAAAATTACAGAAATCTCCCATGAGATTTATGTTTCATAACAACTTTCTCCATATCTCGCCCCTACAATAAATACCTCTCGAAGATCACCAAATGAGCAGTGACGCGGAGGACACCTCGACCCTGTCCCCGACCCCAATCCATTGTCATTCCTACAAAAAATTAATATATTAATATAAATAGTAAATACATGTTTTAAAATATTGAATAAAACTAATTGAGAATTCATTAAATATTTCATGATGATTGAAACATTTTTTGGTATTTTTTCATTTTTTGTTTACTCTTGATATATATATATATATATATATTGAGATTAGAAAACTAAAGTAATTTTATCATAAAATTAAAGAATACAAAAAGGGGAAAAAAATGGTGGCGTAAAAGGCTTAAAGATTAAATTTCTTCTTAGTTCTTTTTTGTAGTTTTAGATCATTTTTAGTTTGTCCAATTTTTCAAACGGGGAAATATTTTTTAGGATTGAGATGAAATTACTGTGTACAAAGATGATGATAAAAAAAAATGACTTTTTAAAACTAAAACAATTTGTTTTGCTTAATCAAAATTAATAAATTGTTAAGAAAATAATATACAACATAGGAAGAAAGGCAGATACGGATGTCAAGAGGGGACATTCTTGCAATTTTTGAAAAGAAAAAGTGCATACGGTAAGATTAAGCTTTCAACTTTTACGAGCATAAATGGATTTAGGTGAAACTTAAGCATAAAATGTAACATCGCGTTCTTCATTCTCGTAATAATCATGTCTGTTTAAATTAATTGCATTAATGTTATTTTATCGTGATTAACGATGTTGTTGTAGTGGAATGTAACTTGAACGTCCTAAACGAGCAACGTGCCTAGTAGTTCTAAATTAGACATAAATATAATTTTGTTAAATTTATAATATTATTATATGATATTTTTATTACACTTTATGCTTCTAATTGGACTTCCAATCTAAACTTGTTATTGTAATCAATTTTTTTTTTAATATTAGTAAGATTTATTATAATTAAGCTAATTGACATTGATTTTGGAGTGAAATTTGGTTGAAGGAGTCAAATGAGATGTTTTTAATGGTTTATTGGCACGAAATGGGTAAATTAATTTAGTCAAGTGATGTGTTCATATAATCTATCAAAAATAGCAAAAGTATTATCATAAAACATTAAAGCTCTAAATGTAAATAAATAAATAAATATATAAATAAAGATCTAATTCTACTCTTTCCTTAAGAAATAAAAGTCACTGTGTATCCCTCTCAAGCTAACTAAGTTCAATTCCAAAAGGCTTATTCCCTTTATTCGTATTTGCTATACCTATTGAATTTTGAAGTTCCTTCATAAGGTACCCAAATTTCAATTTACAATTGGATAGTTAATTTTATATTGTATATTATGATTTACGTAATTACGTAAGTGTATGTCTACATGAATATGGGTTGGTGTAGATTGGTTACTAAAATTTCTGTTACAAGTTCTGAAAATTTTCTCCACAGCCCAATGTTATAATTAACCATCTTTAATTTCTCAAACCCAAGTTTTACAAATATATTTTGTTATGAATTGAGCACAAGATAATGAAAATAATGAAATAAATAAAAATAAATAAGAATACCAAAATTTATGTGGAAACCCATGATGGGAAGAAACCACATGCAGAGAAGGAAAAATGTATTATAATCAATAATAATTGTGTTTAAAACAAAATCTAAATACTCTCAGTTAAGATCTAAAACTCTCAAAATATTGTATTTATGAAAATAATACAAATTGTGACTTATATACATATACCCTAAAAATCAAGTTGTAGGTGAATAGAAGTCCAAAAATTGCGTCAAAATGCAAGTGACAGCTCCGTCGCCGAGCGCCAAGTGAGCGAAAGGTCTCCAGAGAAAATATGCAAAAGTCGCCCAAGCAACTAGCTAGCGAAAATGTGGAGATTTTTCTCTCCAATTCATAATTTTGATCTTTTCAAAACCACTTCAACCAAAATTCCAATGTCCACTAGAATTTGGGTTCGAAATACAACAAATCTCCACCTTGAACCAAACTCCAATACGAGAAATTTCAAAACATATTTCCATAGTAAACACCACTCATTCTTTTCCAAACAAGCCCCAATGAATTAAATCAAGGACAGGCATCAACTAAGTTTAAGCAATGTTCAAATTTAGCAATTGGAAGTGGTTTTGTCATCATATCAACTGAATTATCCTTGGTATCAACCTTTCTCATTACCATATCACCACGAATAGTCACATCATGCATAACATAACCTCACATCAATATGCTTAGTCCTTTCATAGAACATCTGATCCTTAGTAACAAAAATAGCACTCTAACTATCATAATATACACAATCAATTCCCTCAACCACATAGTCTCCTTACATCCCTCTGTAATGGCCATGTACTTTGCCTCTGCTGTAGACAAAGCTATTGTATTTTGTAAAGTAGCTTTTCAACTGATAGCACAGCCTTCAAGGATAAGCACATACCCTGTAAGTGATCCGCTCTTATCAATATCCTTTACATGATCTGAATCTACATACCCAATTACTCCATCTGTATTTCTACCAAAATGTAAGCTAGTATTAGTAGAGCGCTTCAAGTATCCGAATATCTACTGCACTTCTTTCCAATGTTCCTTGCTAGGATTTGTGATGTACCTCCTAACTGCATGTGTTAAATCTGGTCTTATACAAACCATAGTATATATAAGTGAACCAACTGTACTAGAATAAGGAACCCGATACATATAAACAATATCTTTATCCGATTAAGAACACAATCCAGATGATAATTTGAAGTGAACAGCTAAGGGAGTACTGACAACCTTAGCATTCAACATATCGAACCTTTGAAACACCGTATCAATGTACACCTTCTGACTCAAATACAATTTATCAGCCTTTCTATCACTCGAAATTTTTATATCAAGAATTTTCTTCAATGTTGCTAAATCTTTCATCTCAAACTCCTTGCTAAGTTGAGATGTCACCTTTCTGACCTTTGCTTTATCCTTGGCTAGTGTCAGCATATATCAACATATAATTACAAATATGTGATCAATCCACCACTTTCCTTTCTGAAGTATGCAAATTACTTCTATTGAAATTGTGAATAGTCATGAATGAGTTGAACATTTTATACCACTGCCTCGATGACTGCTTCAATCTATACAAGAACTTAAATCCGTAATTTTGATCTTTTCAATGCCACTTCAACCAAAACTTCAATACTCACTAGAATTCGAGTCAAACTACAACATATTTCCGTAACTTACACGACTTCGTAATTTTCTCTTTTGCCTATGCTAGATTAGTAGTTATTATTCATCCCCTTAAATGAATAATTATTTCGTAGTTGTTAATTTATAACTTCCAGTTGTGTCTTAAATCCAATTCAACTATGTCAATGTAGTGTTGTTAATTAGTGAGTTAAATGGAGTAGAATTGATTTCTTATAAATAAGTAATTTTTATAAATTATATGCTAATAAAATGTAATCATTAGTCTGTAAAATTGGCTCCTTGACTTTCTTACACAAAATTGTTTCTTGTTCAACCTTAATTATATGGAAATTGAGATGTGATATAACACCGTGTTTACTTTTAACTCCTACAACAAATTAGTGTTGTTTATCGCATCAATAGAAGTTTTACATTAATAATTTGTGTGTCACCAAAAGGTGAAAATGGAAACAAAGTTGTTTAATGTAGTTGATTCGTATTATTCCTATTGTACACCTTTGAATTTATATATGTTGACGTTCTTTCGAGTTATTCAAAATAGATATTAATAAATAAAAATTGAGCTTGTTAAAATTCCTAAATAAGTTGCAATAACTTAGGATTTCGGCACGCTGATCTCGTTGGATGTTAAGGACATCTCCACTTGGTATCTTATTAAAAGTGAATTGTAAATCATTCTAAGTAAACCTCCCTCTTGTTTTCATGCATATGTCATATGGTTAAATGTATAAATGTGTTATCTTATTTGCCATCATGTAACATAATTTTGATTATTACGTTTTATATCATTAATATTTCTCATTTCATATTTATACATGTCAATGCATCCAAAGGCATACATGAAATTTCAAGAAATAAAAGTTTCCAAATGCCTATGAGTCAAAGAATGCTTTAAATATATGTATCCAAAATATTTTATCACTACAACAAAAGTGGATTTTTACGACATTTATTTACGGCGTGCATAAACTGCACGCCCTGAAAAGTCTCCTTTTACAATGTTCAAAAAATGTGTGCCATAATTATTTAATAGCTTAAAGTATTTACGGCATATATTTAGGGCACTCTGTAAATAGAAAATAATTATGGCATTTTATGGCATATAAATAGGGCACGCCATAAATAATCAATAATTACAGCATTTTACAGTGTGCACTGTGTACGCCATTATAGACAAAGCCCAAAATATAGCCCACGCATGCAGTAATAATCGAGCCGAAAGCAAAATAAAATTAAAACCCCATAACTCAATCCTTATGAAATTAGGGAAGACAACACGCAAAGAACTCGTTCCCTGTAAATCTCTCATATAACCCTCGTCAGTCGTCCCTATCAATCTTTCCCCCTCTCTCTCAATATCAAGCAACGTAGACACCGGCCCTCAATTGTTTGAGAGAGGCATAATTTTTGGGAACTTTATTCTCCATTATTTCGAGGTAAACTTAATTGTTTGCTATTTTTAGAAAATTTTATTGGAGTTGCATATTTCCCCATGCCCTAATTGTTAGATTTTCCTTTTTATAATTGTAATCTTTTACTGATTTGTCACCTTCTGATTGTTGAGTTTGATTATTACACCGGTGGAATCTACACTGTAAGAGGGACGATAAGTTTATAGGGTTCTTGAGGTGAAGGATGGACAATTAATTCTTTGTTATTCACTATTTACGGGAAATTATTAAAATTTCATTCTTTGTTTGCCCTTTAACTCTCTCACTACCATAAGACATCTACAGTTTAACAAGTTGATATTTGCGAGAATTTTTTAGGTTTTTTGCAATGATTGATATTTGAGATGGAATTATATTGTCACATGATGTTTTTCTATAACATGTGCTCTGTTCTTGGTCTGATTTAGAACTTACTAAACATGCGCTTGAGGTACTACACTGAAAACCAGTAGCAGGCAGAAATGCACATTCAATTTCAAAAGGGCATACTTCTGGTTTCCAATGCAAAGCCTACTCTGCGTCAAACCTAATCTTCTTTGAGTTGGGTTGGTTTCCAATAATTTCTGGACAATCATAATCAATACCAGAGGCCTCAATCCTCTGTTGCCTTCTCTGGTCCGTTTTTTATAATTCTTTCTACCAACTTCTTGTGCTCTTCCTAAGTCCTTTCCTTATCATGATGACTCCTTTCAATTTTAACCCAATCCAAGGGTTTGTACCAGTGCGTCATACCTTTCCATTGTTTCGGATGAACACACTCAAGAGGAACAAGTAGAACTTGCAACAGATGCTCAAACAATAAGTAGTTATGCATGAATTCTGAAACAACTTTTCCAACCTCAGGAGATTCAAATTCAACGAATCCAAAATGCCTCGATTTCCCTGTCTTCCCAGTCCTTCCTATTCTGAGTCTCTTGATTGTAACAAATTGCTTAAAGGAACCTTCCATTTCATTCTCATAAAATCCATGTGGAATTCTTCCAATATATAAGACAGTTGCTTTATTCTCTTTTTCTTCAATCTTTGGAACTCGTTTTGATTCAAGTTGCTACTTATCAAAATTAGGAGGAGAACAATTCTTTTGAACAGCGTCAATTAGTAGTTAATAAATTTTCATTTCTTGAATTATAAAGTATTCTAGAGTTTGGTAAAGTGTCAATAACGATGAGCATTTTTTTCCTGGTTGTGCCTTCTGAAAATTGGTGGTGAATCAAATTCTTGGCATGTCACAAAGATTTGGAGTTATGTATTAGAATATAAATAATATGGATGCCATCTAGTGCTCCAAAATTTATTCAGAAAGTTTATTCAGATTTCCTGGTTGTACCTTTTTTTTTTCCGAAATCATCTACTAATCAAAAAAAGGGAAAGGTATAGAAATAATTGGAGTTTTAATAATATAGTTGATTGTCATTGCTACTTTGACGTCATTTTCCATTTCTTAGTGTCCACGATGTATTTGGGCAATTTTGGCTTCTTAGTGACAGAAATAGAATCTAAGTTAGGCCAGTAAATTTGATAAATTTTTCTCTACTTGTGAGTTTGTACGATAGATTCAATTAAAATGATTTTCATTAGTATGTTTGTCGTTGATTTTTAAGTGTTTAATATGCCATGAAAATCTTGGACCAATCTTGAACATAGAAAGAAAACTTTAAAATTCAAATTAGGTAAAAATGGAGAAAATGTAATTTTATACAACTGTTGATCTCAAACCAAATCAATGCCAACTCAAGATACTCTAGCTAGTATCTTCTTCATCCTTCATGGGTTTGTATTCTATTTTTGGTATTGCACTAGGGAAATTTTTGAAATTCCCTCTGTCCCTCCTTGAATATTTCTCTTGTCCATATTCTTAATAAAGTTCTCAATTAACTTCTCAACAGATTGCAGTAGGGTAGAAGGAGGTTCTAACTGTTCCAATTTCACCTACTTTAATTCAGGTTTGAATTACTTTTTTGTAATTTCAATTTGTGTGAAACTTTATTGTCAAAATGACTTACCTAACTAGAACCTGATTTCTATGATATCATAATATAATCATTTTTCACTTCATTTTTAATATGTTTAAACAGATTATAAATTAATAGTGTTGGTATGTCTTATCATGGATAAAGATTGGGTACACTTATCAAGGTGATCTTGTCCTCTTAAACTTAGAATATTTTGAAATATGCCAATAAATGCTTTTTAGATTATTTATTTAGCATACATTGTATAGAGTTTCAGAAGCATATCAACATGGTGCGAGGAAATTTGCAAATATGGTTCAAACCAATGCTGGGAATTCAGAAAAGATCATATGCCCTTGTAAATGTTGCAAAAACCTATTTCGCCAATATTTTGATATAATATATGGACATTTAATCATTAATCACATGGATACTACGTATACTACCTGGGTGTTTCATGGGGAAAAATCGAATGCAGCATCATCGCCTCCTCAAGATGTAGAAAATTTAGAGACGTATAGGATGTATAGAGATGCATTTTTTTCAGAATCACAATAATGTGGAATCCGAAAATGAAGATAGAGAGAGAATTTTCAAATTCATATGACAACGTCGAAACTCCTTTATATCCTGGTTGCACGAAATATACAAGGATATCTGCAATTGTTGTCTTGTATAAGCTTAAAGCTACTCATGGTATATCTGACAATGGTTTTAATGAACTTCTTGATATTATCCGAGATATGCTACCACATGGGAACACCCTTCCTGATTCTTGCAATTCAACGAAAAGGTTATTGAACGCCTTTGATTTAGGCTATGAGAAGATACATGCACGTGTAAATGATTGTTGCTTGTTTAGAAAAGATCTAGTGAATTTGGATACATACCCAAAATGTGGATCTTTGCAGTGGAAAGTTAATGAACAAACTAAGAAGATTCAAAAAGGGATACCTGCAAAGGTTTTACAATATTTTCCAATTATACCACGATTTAGAAGAATGTTTAGGTCACTCGATAAGATAAAACAACTAATATGGCACTCAAATCACAAAAGCCAAGATGGAAAAATGTTTCATCTAGTTGATTCATTAGCTTGGGAGAGAATTGATCAAAAATGACCTTGTTTTGCATCAGAACCACGAAATCTTAGGCTTGGCCTTTCTTCTAATGGACTTAATCGCTTTGGTGACTTAAATTGTAGGTATAGTTGTTGGCCAGTGATACTAGTTATATATAATCTCCCTCCTTGGATATGCATGTCTAAGGAAAATTTGTTGTTCACTTTATTAATCCCAGGTCCAAAGCAGCTTGGAAATGATATAAATGTGTACCTAGAACCACTAATAAAAGACTTAAAGGAGATATGGAATATTGGTGTTGAAGTATATGATGGATTTACTAAGTCTACCTTCAATTTGAAGGCTGTGCTAATGTGGAAAATTAATGATTTTCCAGCTTATGGGAACTTATCAGGATATCCCACGAAAGGCGAAGCAGTATGTCCAGTTTGTGGGTTATTCACATGTGCAAAATGGTTGACATGTAGTCGAAAGTTTTCATACATGGGTCATAAAAGATTTCTTGCATATAATCGTCCATATCGATCGAAAGAAGCTTGGGTTGATGGAAACAAGGAGCATAGGCCTAGTCCTAAAATATTAACCGATCGAGAAGTGATGTATTTAGTAAAAAATGTTAGCAATAATTGGGGAAAAATAGGAAGAAAAAAAAAAGATGAAAAAATCATATTCTAATTGGCCATGGAGAAAAAAGTCAATATTCTTTGAACTACCATATTGGGAGGTTAGTCATTTTAAACTATTTTGAATTATTTATTTCTCTGCTTAAACTTTTTTTTCCTAAATTTATATTTTTATTTTCAAACATTACTTTTGCGTCATAATTTGGATGTAATGCACATTGAGAAGAATGTTTGCGAAAGCATTCTTGACATTGTTTTGTATATGAAGGGAAAATCAAAAGATAGGCTAAATTCTCGTAAGGATTTACTCAATATGGGTATTAGAAAGGATCTTCATCCAAAATTGAAAGAAAATACATATTACCTAATGATAGCATCATATATGCTATCCAAAAAATAGAAAGAGTTATTTTGTAAGAGGTTATTTGATTTAAGATTACCTGATGGTTATAGCTCTAACATTTCAAAATGTGTATCATTAACGGATAATAGGATTTTAAATCTAAAGTCTCATGATTGCCATGTGCTCATACAACAGTTGTTACCAGTTGCATTAAAAGGATTTTTATCTAATGGACGAAGAAATTAAATTTTTCGACTATGTGCATTTTTCAACGAAATATGTCAAAGAGTCGTCGATAAAAATTAATTAGAAAAGCTTGAGGAGGATGTTGCTGTGACTTTGTGGATGCTAGAAAGGTATTTTTCTCCATCTTTTTTTGACATAATGATTCATTTAACCATCCACCTTGGGCGTGAGGTTCGTATTGTTGGACATGTACAATATCGTTGGATGTATCCATTTGAAATGTAAATTACTATTATATTTTTGTTAACTATTCAAACTTTCTCTTCTAATTACTTAGATATCTCATGCCTATTATATGGTGAATTAGGTTTATGAAAACACTTAAAGGATATGTTAGAAATCGTTCAAAACCTGAGGGATGCATCGCAAAGCATTTTTAGCCAATGAATGTATGCATTTTTGTAGTAGTTACATGAAACAAGCTGCTGAAGTAGGTGTTCGACATACTCGGAATGAGGATTTCGAGAATGAAATAATTATTGCTGGACGTGCAATCTCTAAAGGAAATTCAAAGACTTTGAGTCAAGAAATGTTAGTATATAACGTAATGAAGTTAGTTAATTTATTAGTTTAATATTAATTAATGTTCTCTCATAAACTTATCTTACTATTTGTTTATTTATTTTCATTTAGGATGCACAAAAAGGAAATTAAGAATTTAGATGGTCATACTGCAAAGAATGAAACTTTATTACAAATGAGACATGTGTAGACTTTCACTTATTGGTTTGTAGAGAAAGGCAAACATGACAATTGTAACATGTCTAATACATTGAAAAAACTTGCACGTCGGCCTAGATGTGATGTGATGTCACTTCTGGTTATGTTATCAATGGACATCGATTTCCTACAACTGACGTTAGTAGAAGTACACAAAACAGTAGTGTTTCTATTGAAGCACAAACTATTTTTGGGTCTAGTGTGAAGGATACAAGCCACGTAGTTGGTAAAATATCTTATTACGGAGTTATAAGAGACATAATTTTACTAGATTATCACAATTTTAAAGTTCCCATGTTTCATTGTGATTGGGAAAATATTGATAGTGGAGTCAAGATTGAAGAAAGATTTACATTGGTACATCTTCATAGAGGACAATACCAATTTGAAAGAGATCCATTTTTTTAGCATCACAAGCAAAACAAGTTTTCTGTTCTAGAGAAAATGATACATTTAGTTGGTCTATTGTATTAAAGGCACCTCCTAGAGGATTTCGTGAGTTAGAAAATTTTGATGAGTATGCTTATACTTCATACACATTAGATGCATTAAGTGTTGATATGACTATTGAAGATGACGATTATGTGAGGCATGATTGTGAGGGCATTGATATTGAATATGGTAATTGTATATCTTTAAGTCTTTCTTGCTTTATTTTAATTTTGTATTGATATGATATTATATTGAGGTTAATGTCTCTAATTTCGTTATTTCTTGCTTTATTTTTGTAGATGCAAACAATGAAAGCTGAGTTTTGTGAATGCTGATGTTCACATGATTGGAAATAAGATGATATATTCTGGTGAAATAAGTTCCTGGATTGTATGTATATTAATTTTTAATTTTTTAATGTTAAATTTAATTAAAATATTACATGTTTTTTCTTTTTTTGTTTAATACGGTCATCTAATCAAGGCTATAAGAAATCAAAAAGAACTAAAAAAAAGCTTCAATTGTTGCTGCCACAAGAGAAGGGAATGAAGGGATAAGACTATCAGAAGGAGGTTCTAACTTTATTCTAGATGTACGTGAAAATGATGTGGTAGAAGGGTTTCCTAATAGTGCTAGTACTACTGTAGACAAATATAAGAGAAGGGGTCGAGCAAAATTGAATTATTTGAACAAGGAAAACTGTGCGAAGTTACTAGTGGAGTTTAATGAAAGAGGATAGCCAATTTGTAAGGGTTCAAATAAGTTGTCATCATTTATTGGAACCACAACTAGAGAACTTATACCAATTACATGGAAAAATTGAAAAGATATCAGCAAAGAATTTCTTGATGACATATGGGAGCATATGCAGGTAATATAAATGTCACGTCTCTTATATAATTTAAATGAAATTACTATTAATATTGTGTACTTTGATGCTGCAAAAGTTTGATGTCGATGCTTTTCATAGAAAATACATCATGCAAAAAATGGGAAATAAATGGTGAGATCATCAATATAATTTGCTTAAATCAATCAATAACAAAGGAAAAACAATTGGCATGACATGAGCTGCTACTCTCCTCAAGCCCAATAATGTTGAATCAATGGAAGAATGGCAAGCATTTGTCAAAGAACACAATTCCCAACCATCTAAGGTAAGCTTTAATTGCTTTTGTATATTGATTGTGCTTTGCAACATACTGCTTACTGCATCTGCTATATATTCACCGCAACATTTATGCCCATTATAAGGTGCATAAATGATTGTGTAGGAAAAGAATGAAAGATTCAAAAATATGAGAGCTACTCAAACCATGATGCATACAACAAGTAGAAAATGTTTTGCTCGCTTAGAAGCTGATATGGTAAAAAATTGTTAAATTAAAGTTAAATTTGTTTGAAAAATTATAAATGTTATACAAACTACCACACATGAAATGTGTAAAATGCAGCGTGCTAAAAGTGAAGATCCTGATTCGATAATGAGAGATGATGTTTATATTCGAAGACATACGTGAAAAAATGGTGAACCTATTAGTGAATCGGTTGGGGAAACATTGGTAACAATATTGCTTTTAGTAATTTTTTATCATTCAAAGCTTATATTAGGTAATTTTAGCTCATTAATGTATTTCCTCACATCAGAATAAAGTAAAATCATATTCAGAGACGGTTTCTCTCCAAGCAAACAATCACTTGAAGGTGATGGTGTTGCAAAAGAACTTGGTCCAGAAAGTCCAAGACGAGTAAGAGGTCTTGATTTCGGTGCGACTCCTTCAAAGTTGAATGCTTTGGTGCACAATCATAACTTGCAAACTCAAGTTCAAGAGTTGAGGAATGAAATTAAAGAATTAAAAGCTCAATTTCAAGTGAAGAGTAAAAGTGTTGTACAAGAAGATAATGTAAGTGGAAATCTAGAATCAATGAATGTTATTTTAAATTACATATACTTTCCATATACAAAATAATAAATTGTACAACTGAATAATAATTTTACAGTCTAGAGACAGAAGTTTGAATGGTTTAGATAACCTTCAAAATAAGAAGTGCAGATTGTTATATTGGTTTGGGAAAGTTGATATTGTTGCAAAAGGTGAAATCGCATCAACAAATCCAAATGATCTAGTGCATCATGTACCCCTTGGTAATGAATGTTGTAGAGTTTGGGTTAATGAAGTGATCGATAATGTCAACTTATATCGTCCCACGCGTAAGCTTTTTCTTCTTGAAGATGCTTTAGGAAGTACAATTGCATGACCAAGTAGGTATATCGAAGTGGATTCGCTGTAATCACAACAAAGGTATGCCTAACTTCCTTTCTATTTTAATTTCATTTATGTTTATGTTCGGTCTCAATTGAAGATTGGGTTGTTTAATATATTTCTTGATATACTTTTGATTTGGATGCTTATTAATTATATCCTTATTATTTTCGTGGTGTGCAGGGGATCCATATTTTATGGGGTAGCTAAATTGTTGGTCAAAGAAGTGAACTTTGATAGGTTTAATAATTTTTTGTTATGTGACAGAACCTCAATATCCACGAGCTTATTAGTTGAATGGCAATTGACACATACAATAGTAGTCAAAAAATTTTGAGAATTGTTTAGATGAATTTTACATTGGCATATTGTTTTAAACCGTACTCAATATTTCTTTTTATCGAAACAATGGAAAACTTGATTATATATGGAGTAATTTTATTTTGTTAATATTACAGGTTTGCTGGTATTAAAATAAATAAATGATTTTTAAAAAAATTGAATGCTCATTTACGGCGTGTAGAGGCATGCCATGAATATAACACTTTATATGGCATACAACTGCACGTCGTAAAAGGTGAATGGTTATTTACGGCGTGTTTAGGCATGTCATGATGCCATGAATTTAACATTTTATATGGCGTACAACTACATGCCGTAAAAGGTGAATGCTCATTTACAGCGCGTTTAGGCATGACATGATGCCATGAATATAACACTCTATACGGCTTACAACTACACACCGTAAAAAGTGTGATGCTTTTTATAGCGTGCGATTGAATGCCGTAACAGTAATAACGGCAGTC
Source organism: Olea europaea var. sylvestris (assembly GCF_002742605.1). Lineage (NCBI taxonomy): Eukaryota > Viridiplantae > Streptophyta > Magnoliopsida > Lamiales > Oleaceae > Olea > Olea europaea. The sequence goes on from NW_019254249.1 coordinate 23,059, forward strand.
CATTTATGGCGCACTATGCACGCCGTAAAAAAAAGGACCACTTTTTACGGCATTGCTTTATACGGCATGTTGTTGTACGCCGTAAAGTATTATTTACAGCAACACTTGATAAAAAAAATATTATTTTGATAGATCATATTTTATTTACTAATTTTTGCCTCGAAGCATGTTTGCTAGAACTTAAAAATTACTTTACTAAAAAATAAATCTTATTAATAAAAAAAAAATATATAATTATTTCAGATTATAAAATGTAAATTTGAATTCTTTCTTTTTAAGCTTAACGAAACATCGTAAGATTTCATTTCTCACCTTCAAGTTGAGAACTTTAGAATATCATAGTGTTCCTTCCATCCTTCTCAATTACTTTTCGGATCTGAACGCCCGGTAGAAAGAGGCTACTTGCAAATTGACATGTGTTCAAATAGTTTTTCTTCTTAAATACATTCATCTAAAATGCCAAATGTAAATAATATTAATAGGTAGCAAATTAAACTTTTGTTAACTTGTATTCTCCAAAAATATCAAAATATTCATGGACTTTGCAGCTATCTGCATAAAAGCAGAAAATCGTACCTTCTTATTAATCCAAATGCTATAACAAAAATAAAATCACAATCACTGATATTTTGTTTCTCTAATATTGAGAATTTTTATGCCAAAACACTTAAAAAAAAAAAAAAACTCATTCAATTTCAACTGAGTGCTGGTGGCGCTGGGGCCGTAATGCAGTTATTCAGAGCGACAGGCAATTGAATCTGAGATAAAGGGAACCCTACTGGCAAGCAAGTTTTAGCCATTTGATCGAAAAGTTGACAGCACGAAGTGCTAAGGGGAAGTCCGAACGGTAATTTAAAAATATCCATTAGGCAAGTATTCTCAAGACCTTTTAGAGCTTCCAAGCACTGCGAAAACTCGTCAACCATCTCTGGCTTTGATACTTCATAAGCAACATGCGAGAACTTTGGAATTGATTCGGCCATGGAGGATATCGCGATGCATGCCAACAGAAACAATGCGAAAGCCCTTTTCAAAGTTGATGATTTATATGCCATAGTATGAATATATTCGCAAATTTGTGAACTTTCTAAAAGGTCTACTGGAAGAATTATTGTGAAGTGGAATTGTGAGCAGATACTACTAAACTTTGGCTATTTATATCTGAGAGCAGATGCATTAATTAAACGAGTTATTTGTTTAACGTATAGTGCGTTTTACTACTACTTTAATGTTAGCAGTAATTAGCTATTGTTACATTCTTGATTATTTTTTTTATTTTTTTTTTTCAATTCAGAAATTTATTGTGAATTGCTGTTTCAAACTATTATGAATGACACTGTGATTGAGTCATAGATAGTTTTTTTTATTAAAAAGAGTGTTTAAAATTTATTTATAATCTATTTAAATTATAGAGTAAATTATTTAAACCTTCTTTGAAGTTTATGACAAATTCAAAGACGGTCCATATTTCCAAAAATTACAGTAATCTTTCATGGGGTTTATTTTTCAGGACAAATGTCTCCCTGTCGGCAAAAAGGACATTGTATTTTCATTTATTAAAATCGTATTTTTTTTTCCTTTTTTTTAAGGTATTTTTTTTCTTTCTTTCTTATTATTTTTTAAGATTTATACATTAACCCGCTCGGCTTTTCTTCACCTTGATTAGGTAATTGGGGGTAAAGGCATGAAATATCATCCTTGTCCTGGATATTTTTGTTTTATTTTATATTTTTATGTTTAATTAATATTTTTTTAAATTAAATTATTAATCCCGCACAGTAAATAAAGATATTGTGATCTGTGTCTTACCCCTCCTAACAACGGCTCTTGAAAATCCCTGAATGGGCAGATTGTTATTTCTGCAAGTAATTAATATGTCCACATAAATAGTAAATACACGTTTTCAAATAATTTAGTAAAACTAATTGCAAATTCATTAAATATCTTATAAACATTTTTTTTTTGGCATTGCTTTTTTTTAATTATTATTATTGAGATTTATAATATATCGAGATTAGAAAATTGAAGTAATATTATCGTACATTCATTTACGATGTGTTTGATTGCTAATATTTTTCATGAAAAATATTTTTTCCACCAAAATTCCTACTTTTACCATTTGATTCATATTTTTTTAATGAAAACTAATTTCCTACTTTTAGTTACAGGATCATATTTTCCTTGAAAACGATCATATTTTCCTTGAAAACGATGAAAATATTTTCTTTAGGGGAAGTAAATTTTTATTTTCCAAATAATTCTCTCTTTATCTCTCTCATCTACCTACCAATAAAAATATACAAGTATAATATTTTCTAAATTGAAAA
>NW_019254249.1:25620-40363 GCF_002742605.1 Olea europaea var. sylvestris
AATATTTACCATCATTATAATTTCACTTGAGATCTTATTATTATTATTATTATTATTATTATTATTATTATTATTATTATTATTATTATTATTATTATTATTATTATTATTATTATTATTAATGTAGCATTTATTATTATTATTATTATTATTATTATTATTATAATAATAATAATTATTATTATTGAATTCTTATCCTCAACATTTCATTAATTAGCATATATCATCTCTAATAACAGTTTTCGTTCAAAAAGTCTGTAGGATGACTTAAAACGACTTACTTATCCATTATTTTTTAATAAAAATAAATGCAAAAGTATGACTTAATACTTTTCCCCTCCTTTCAATGTACCTAAACATAACATTTTGACATGTATCATCATCAAGGATGAAATGTATTGCTAGTTGATGGATATTGAAGATAAGAATTAGATGAAAAAAAGTTAAGAATATAAGTTTGATAATGATAAAATATTGAGGACCTTAAGTCCAATTAAAATGTGGTGTTTAAAGAAAAAACGTGGTGTGAATATAATTAGCCAATATTTTTTCCTAATAAATATTTTAGATCCATTTCAGTTTGACCAATTTTTCAAATGGGAAATTACTTTTTTGTAGGGCTAAGATTAAATCACCCTGTAAAAAAGATAAAAGGCAGATAAAATCACTGTGTATAACAGATAAAAAGCATATCTTTTAAAACAAAACATTTTATTTTGCTTAATTAGAATTAATTAATTGATAAGAAAATAATATACAAAATAGGAAGAAGTGCAAAGCAGAAAGTATATGTCAAGATTGGAAGCTTTTGCATTTTTTTAAAAAAGGAAAGGACTGCTAAGCAAGGCTAAGATTTAAGTTTTTACGAACCTAGCTAAGCGGACGTAGGTGAAACCTAGACATAAAAAAGTACATAATTAATACGACTATATGACACGTCCAACTCCATATAACACTAATGGACTTGGAACGTAAAGTACCCCGATGATAGATACCAACTAAAAGTCGGACATACTATCAAAATTACTACAATATGCAACTTTTTATAAATTATTTTTAATAGAATTTCAATATCACTTTTCCTGTAAGTAGGACTAATCAATCTGTAATTCACTATGCACCGATTCCAACAATAATACAATACAATAAAGATGAGCCAAATTCTCAACTTTTACTTCAAAAATAACATGAAATGTATATATGGATACAAAATACATAGTGAATCTTATAACTATCTACTAAGTCATATAAAAAATGAACATTGTCCCAAAACACTAACTGCATACTCCATGAAATGAGTCATATTGGCAAACTTTATCGGATAGCTCTAATCGCAAAATCAAAGGCTCACGTCTAAAAGATACCCAAAAACTCAACTACTACTTAATAAGAAAAATCGTGGAAAAATATATGAGTTGATAGCTCATGAGTGAAAAAGTTCGAAACTAATTATACTTTTTCATTTATACATGTTTATCGAAAATCAAGTTTACATCATTTAATAATTCACAAGATAATATCGTACAATTATAACCAAGAAATGAAAAATCTTTATAATGCTGAAAAATATTATCTCATCGTCAACTGAAATATATACAATTATATTGTCACATCAAATGTACTAGAAAATTCTCCAAAAATGTACCTTCTAACTAAATCTGTAATCCGTCCCTCATATTAATCACTTTTGCCACGGGCCTTTAACCCCCTACGTGAATGAAAATGGATCTCAAAAACCTCTGATAATCAATTCTAAAACACGACTAAATTCCCTCTATGAACTATATTTATACAATCAAGAACAATGTTCGGTCAAAGTCCTTCCGTGTAAGATAGAACAAGGCCAAGGCCCTTCTATGAACAAGAAGAAGAATATAATCATGGGTACTTTTTTTATCGATCTCAACATTATATGTCGCACATTTCAATTTATAAGTAATCCATATACCATCTTTACAAACTACATGTGTCATGGTAAAAGAAACTTTCCATAATAATCATGTAATCGAACATATAATTGTAAATAATGTTATAATATAATTAATTTATCAATACTTGAAAATATTTAAGTTTTTCCACTCACAGAATTATGTATACAAAATTAACTCTATTGATAAGTTGTCTCGATATTCGTGTTGCTGCCTAAAATATGATATATAATATTTAGATTAACAATTAGTTATTTTAAAAAATTCTGATAATTAAATAGACAATACCAAAACTTAATTCTTTCATATTTAAGCGATTTCTAAAGTATTTTTAATCACTTGAACTAATTTTTCATTTATTTAACTTAGTTACATAGCTTATTATAGTTAATTTAATAAATTTCTTTCGATAAAATTGAATTTAAACTAACAATTCGACAATTCTAAAGTTTAACATAACTTTCAATAAGTAGTTTTTTATTTACCTTTCGAAAATGAGGAATTCATGTTTAATAGCATAAAACACTTATTTTTAAACAACGTTATTGAGCTTTTCTTCTTCTTTTTCTTCTTTTTTTCTTTTCTTTTTCTTCTTTCTTCTCTCCTTTCTCTCTGCCTCGTTTTCTCTGTGTGTCTTGTGTATATGAAATGGATTAATATACAAATGAACTGGGTTAATATATTGAATCTTGCAATATGTACATCAATATTTTACATAAAGGATTACATAATTTCCACATGGTACTCTAACATTTGTCATTTTAAAACATGAGTAGTGCTACGATACACAGACATACACATAGGAGTGTCCATAACGCCACATGACATTCTATCATTTGCCTGTTTAAAACATAATAAACTTTTTCAACCAATATTTTCAATCCACATCACATTATTTCATCCTTTATGTACATTTATTATGTACAATTAGGAAAATTCTTTAAAACATAGTCAATTTTTCATCAAATCTTTTCTCTTCACATTATTTTTGATAACCGCTTATGTACTCTTTTTATGTACAAGTAGCAAAATCTTAAAGACCATGCTAGATGTACCTAATTTTTTTTACTTAATGCTTTACATACACTCATAATAGGGGTGTGGGTACTACGTGTTGGGATTATTTTATTCATGCGGGATCCACGTGCTTGTAAGAGTAGGTAAACCAAATTATATACACTTAGAATTATCCAAATCCTAATATACATCTAGTCCACCACCTGCCACTTTTGTTGCCTTTTTTTTCCCCTTTTGTTTCTTTTTTTTTCCCTCTCTACTATGACATATTTGACTAGAAATTTTAGGTTTTGACTTGGTTTTAATTCACTTTTCACCATATAACAAGATCAAACTCCACCTTTAAACACCCTTTTTAGGTCGCTCTTGTATAGGAATGAAATAGGTAAAAATTACCTAATGTACTTTAACTTTTCGTCTCAATCCCCCATGGAAACCTACTGTCTAGACATCCAATTTGTGATCAAATTAGGATTTCTTACCCAAAATACATTTAGCATACCAAATAAATTATATATTTTGAGGCCATTTTACTTGGTATTTCTTGGACTTTGCTAATGTCACCTAACACGAGGCAGATAAACCAAAACATTAAGTACTGCTTGTGCTAGATAATACTATTCACCTAGATATATTGCTTGGTGATGTGATGTGAAACGAACATCCGAAAAAAGATTTCTACATGTTTGTTAAGCAATATTTACAACACTATAGAATAACTCCTATTCTTCTATAATCATTTCAATATTATTGTTTGATACATGCATATCAAACTAAACTTTTATTAACTGAAATCCCACAAAAAGCAAAAGATATTCCTTGGAATTTGTAAAAATTCTTCATTGAAGCTTCAAAATGCCCCTAGTAATATAGTGATTGAAGCAAAATCAAAATCACATGCACGAGTTATTCATTTTTATTCTCCACTATAAGATTCAGCCAAAAAAAAAAAAAAAGAAGAAGAAGAAGAAGAAGAAGAAGAAGAGGAAGCAAAATTTATGTAGTCTTTTCAGTATGCATAGTTTAAAACATGCTAAAATCATCCGTTTGTATATCTATAGTTCAACTGCTGGCTAGTTATGCAGGAGCAAAAATGCAGTTTTCCAGAGCGGAAGGCACGAACACCTTATATAAAGGAAACCATTTTGGCAAGCAGTTTTGAGCTATTTGTTTGACAGCTTGACAGCACGAATTGTCAAGGGGAACTCCAAACACTGTTTTAAAAATCTCTACTTTGCAACCTTCAACATATATTAGAGCTGCCAAGCACGGCCGTTCCACGGTCAGCATTGCATCTGGTATCGGCCCAACAGGAGACAATTGCGGCTGTGGCGCAACGGCGAAATGCGTGAATTTTTGCTTTGCAGCCATAACTGCTATTGTCTCCATGGATACAAGCATTAGTAAAAATGACAAAGCTCCCTTAGCAGGTGCTGATTTAGATACCATATTTTTGTAATATAACTTGGAATTTTCTGTTTTTTTCTGAAGGAAGATTATAAAATGGATTTGTGGGGAGATGCTTCTAAGAATGGGCTATTTATACGTCAAATTACATTAATTAAATGTATTAGTTTTTACTTCAAATGTGTTTCGGTTTTACCTAATTTGCTACAGTTTTTTTGCGTATTCATTAATTGTTCTTGATTTTTATTTCAGAACATTTTAATGCTATTGTAACTCTTGAGTTATATTTTGAGTCATATTAATTCCCCCACAAAATGGATACCATTTTTTAAATTGATGAGTTAGTTATTGCAATTTAGTTAATTCAAAACAAATAGTGCTAAGAGTTATATTGATTCTCCTCAATAATACATTTGCCAAATTTTGTGTTCGATTTGATGATGAATAGTTCCCCAAGTAAAGAATATGAGTGGCAAATAATACTTTGAAGCAAGTATGACCCTCATAATATCCAGAAAGACCAAAAAAGGGCATTTAAGTTAAGAAAGAAAAAACCATCTTATGCATAAAATAAAAAATTCTATTCATACATGTAATGAGTTAAGTTTCAAAAAAGGGAAAAATATTTTTACACGCTTAATATATACATGTAATGGATAAAGAAAAACATACATGTTACACCCCTAGTTAAACCACTCCAGAACAATAGTCACGCCACTCCCCAAAGCTCTGCATGTTTACCCGAGGTGGTTCAAAAGTGATGCCCACTTCTGTGGCGCGCCACAAGGTGAAGAGTAGATCCATTTAAGCAATCGAAGTGTCCCTCAACTCCCTTAATAGATGTCTCCGTCGCCACTGTCAGAAAGATATTGTCAGGATCCCCTCTGCCTCCAAAAATCAAGTGATGTGACGTCTCCACAGGTCTAGTTGATGTGACTTATCAAATTTATGTCAACTAAACTTTGAAGAACTAATAGTCCGCCCACCCTAGACACGGCTGATTGATGCCTATGAGCAGACGCCTCACACCGTCAGATGCATACACGTGTCCCACATCCGGCGGTGCTCTACCTCTATAAATACTCAAGGTTTGCTAAGAGATAAAGGTAATAAAACTCTTATAACTTAACTCTCTATACTAAGTAATATATATTCTCCTCCCCACTCTCTTGCATAACTTGAGCATTGTTCCGATCACCCAACGCTGACTTGATCGTCGGAGAGTATGCGACTGCCACCACCACCGCTGGTTTCAGCCGTGTACTTCTAACTGTGCGTTGTTGTGCAAAGGGAGGATTACGTGGAGTAGCTATCTGTTGGCCACGTGAAGGTTGCAATTCTCGAGGTCAACAGATTGGCGCCGTCTGTGAAAAGCTTTCCGTCCAAAAGTTCCACATTGTCCACTGAAAAAGTCACCGGCAAACCATCGACTTACCCTGAAAAGGGCATGTTTTTGAAAAAGAACAAGGTCAACCTACAAAGCTCTTAACATCCTTGAAATGATAAACAAAATGAGTTATAATAATGAAGATGTAAATTTTGAAGGGCACAGGGACGCTTTTGAAGAAGAGGTAATCGGGACCAATGTCATGCATCAAAGACCCCATCACCGGCTCAACGAGGCAACAGGACAGCAGCGCTCACTGAAGGAATGGCCCAAATAGCTGCCGGAATGAGGGACATTGTCGCTCAAAATGTGGCAATGTGTGAATTCTTCATCCAGGCCCGAGGTCATCAAGGCTTCCAGATGCCTCAAGGAACATATCCAGCTGAAGAAATTCCTGCGCCTCATGGTCGAAGCCATTCGAGCCAACACCGGGAACACCCCCTTGAAAGAGAAGTGGGGGTGGATGTGACATCCTATGCACAAGGAAGCCAACCAGCAGTACCACCACTAGGAGAGAACTTTTCACCAGAATACGAACCCCAAAGGTCTATCAGTGTCTTCGATAAAATAGGACAGAACCCTAGCAATAGGGTCCGCTCCGTACAAAAATCAGTCCGACAAGAGCAAGAGCAAGAGCAAGAACAAGTACCTCCTCTACTTAGAAATAGGCAGGAGAGGAGAAACCTAGTGGATTGGAATAGTCGAGAAGAGGCACCTCTACGTACCCAAAATGCATTGGAGGGGGAAGGCTCTGAAGGGCCATACTGCTCCTACGAAATCGATGATAATGATGATGACAACCTCCCATTCTCCAGAGAAATTCGAAGCTTCCCAATGCCTGCAAACTTCATGCTCCCTAAAATCTTAAAGTATGAAGGAAAGGGGAACCCACAAAAATACCTGACTTAGTACATGACGCAAATGAGTCTCAAAAGAGCCTCGTCGGCCCTACAACCCTCACCGGAGCTGCTGAAGTGTGGTACAGCAGATTACCACCCCTGAGCATCAGAAGCTAGCCAGACTTGAAGAAAGCATTTCCGAACCAATACCTTTCACGAAGGAAAGGAGAGGCCCCAGTGCAACGCCTGCAAGATATGAGGCAACCTCCTGGCGAGACGCTGAAAAGTTACCTCGCCAGATTCACCGATGAAATCACGTACTGCGAGCAAGTCACTAACAGGGAGGCCCTTTCAGCCTTGAAAGGTAGCCTCAACATGAACACTTTGTTATGGAGGGATGTACGCAGCAAGAATCCCACCACCTATGACGAGCTGGTTGAAATGATGAGGGTGGAAATCTTCAATGAGGAGATGATTGGCCACCAAAATCGTGCGGCTCAGGGACTTTCCCCGTCTCAGAGGCAGATGGATCAAGGACCAGTCGCACACCTCGTCACCTAGCAATGGACCTAGGCCGGTCACACAGTAGCCCCCACATCTGGATAGGCAATGACTTCTCAACACCTCTAAATGCAGTGCCAGTACTAGCATATGAAAATGCTCCTGCTAAGGCAGGGCCATCCGAGGGAACAAACAATCGAAAGAAGAAGAAGAAATGAAACATGACCCTAGAAAGGGCAAGGTTCTGCACCTTTCACCAACTTTACAGACACAACACCAGCGAATGTAGAGATACTCCTCGATCCTCGAGCCGAAGTAACCCCCACTCCTCGAGAAGGGGTGAATACACCCACAAGTCCACCTCCCCGAATAGGAAAGAGAGGCGATATAGAGACCAAACACCCCAGAGGAGAGAATCCAGGGACAGAGGAAAACCCAGGCATAGGGATCAGGCCCCATCTCGAGGCCAGGTTATCAGGGAAATTGATACAATCATTGGAGAACCTCACATCGGGGGCAATACCAGGAACGCCCAGCGAAATTACATAAAGGAAACAAATGATCAACCAATAATTACTTACATTGTCAATTAGACCCAAGAGGCCAATAGGATGGCCCCGAGCACTTTCTCTCAAGAAGATACACAAGAAGTTCACCACCCCCATTGTGATGCGTTAGTGGTAAGAGCTGTAGTGGCTCGAAACGGACTTGAACACATGCTCATCGACAATGGCAGCTCAGTGAATATACTGTTCAGATCCACCTTTGATAAAATGCAAATTCAACACGGGTTGATCCCCGTGACCGACCTGCTATTTGGATTTACTGACGACGGCATCATCCCACGAGGTTAAATTACTTTACATGTCGAGATAGGATCAGCCCCCTAGTGGCCCACCACTTCATGGAGTTCTTGATGGTGGACCACAGATCAGCTTACTATGAAGCATTGGGCTGACCCCCCTTGAAAGATTTTTGGCCAATTACATCCATCCATTACTTGTGTATGAGGTTCCCAACAGAACATGGGATTGCCACAGTTCGAGGCGACCAAATGGGCTCAAGGGGATGTTACCTCAACTCTCTACCAAACCCAAGCCCCGCACTATTAATGTCATTATAACTGAGGCCGGCAACAAAGTCGACATAGACATAGAGATGCTCGACGCCCCTAAGTAAGGGAATACCTCCGAACAGGAAGAAGACGTCGACGTGGTAGAGGCCCCTGAAGAAGGGCACCCTCTTGATGAGTTGGACCATCAAATTATCGAGTTCGAACGAAATGTGACTCGAATGGAAGAATTATAAACTTTTCCCATCAACCCTGAAGACCCCATTCAGGTCTTGCAGATTAGGAAAACACTACCCCCCGAAGTGAAAGAAGAAGTGATGAACCTCTTGAAAAGGAATCTGGATGTCTTTACCTGAAAGCATGAAGACATGGTGGGAATAGACCCAACGATCAGTTGCCACCACCTTAACATCAACTCTTCTTGCGCCCCACATTGGTAGAAAAGACTAGCCCTCAATTCAGAGCGATATGAGGCACTCAAAGAAGAAGTCGACAAACTCAGCTACCACGGCTTCATCAGAGAAGCTATCTATTTCAAGTGGATATCCAACCCGGTCCTCGTAAAGAAACCTAGTAGAAAATACGAATTTGAACAAGACATGTCCAAATGATAGTTTTCCTCTCTCAAGGATAGACCAACTGGTGGACTCTACTGCTAGATATGATCTCTTAAGCTTCATGGATACATATTCAGGGTACAACCAGATACTTATGTTCCAACCTGATGAGGAATCCACATCATTTATCACAAACAGAGGATTGTATTGCTATAAGGTGATGCGCTTTGGATTGAAAAATGTCGAAGCTACATATCAAAGGCTGGTCAATATGATGTTTGCCGAGCTCATTGGCAAAATAATAGAGGTCTATGTGGACGACATGCTAGTTAAAAGCCTCCAGGAGAAAGAATACGTAAGTCACCTTGACCAAACCTTTTAGATTCTTAGAAAGTATAAAATGAAGTTGAGCCCTCTGAAGTACACCTTCGGGGTAGCTTCGGGTTAATTTCTAGGTTATACTATAAACTAAAGAGAAATCGAGGCAAATCGAGAAAAGATAAGGGCCTTATTGGAAATGAGGTCGCCTCAGAAGCCAAAGGAGGTCCAAAACCTCAACGGTCGGATAGCCGCACTCAGCCGCTTCATTTCCAGGGCCACTGACAAGAGCCTCCCCTTCTTCAAAATCTTGAAGCAAGGAAAAAAGTTTCAATGAATGGATGAGTACGAGGAAGCCTTCCGAACGTTGAAGAAGCACTTAGGAGAAGCATCCCTGCTATCCAAACCAGAGCCACGAGAACCACTACTACTATACTTAGCGGTCTCAGATAAGGCTGTCAGCGCAGTCCTTGTTAGAGAAGAAAACACGCATCAACTGTCAATATACTATCTTAGCAAGGTACTACTCCCAGTGGAGACGCGCTACCCAGATATGGAAAAGCTTTTACTCTCCCTTGTCACAGCATCAAGGAAGTTGAGACCATACTTTCAGGCCCATTCAGTTGAAGTTCTCACCAACTTTTCCCTAAAGCAAGTGTTGCAGAATCGAGCTCAGCGAGTTCGACCTACTATTCTGACCTCGAAACGCCATCAAGGGCCAAACCCTCACAGATTTTTTGGCTGAGTTTGCCAAGGCCCCAGAAATGGAGGCGATGATGGAACTAGCCGAACCCCCAACATGAAACCTATTTGTGGATGGATTGTCAAGAGAGACTAGTTCCAGAGCAGGAGTAGTTTTGGAAAGCCCAGAGGGTATAAGCTAAACTACGCGGACAGGTTCACCTTCAAAGCCTCAAACAACGCTGTGGAAGGCTCTCCTAGCAGGCCTTAGACTAGTGAAAAAAATGCAAGTGAAAATGCTCCTAGCAAGTAGCGACTCGTAGCTTATAGTAAGCTTGGTCAACCAAAAGTTTGCAGCCAAAAATAATGGCATGGATGCGTATCTGCAATTAGTTATGAACCTAGTCCCTCACTTCAAGATATTCGAACTGGTTCAAGTCCCTCACCTCAAAAATACACACACCAACGCTCTGTCCAAGTTGGCTAGCAGTAGGGATTTGGAATTGCTAAAAATTGTCCCAATTGAGTGCCTACCGAAACCCTCCATCTCTGGAGGCGAAGAGGTACTATGGATTGAAGGCACCCCACTTTGGATGCAACCCATCGTGGCCTACCTCAGAGATCAACCACTACCAGCCTCGAAAAGCGAGGCGAAGAAATTGAGGAGGAGAGCGGCTCACTTTGTTCTCCAAGATGATGTGCTCTACAAAAGGGGCTTTGCCTTTCCATTTCTTCGATGCATGGGAGGAGAAGAAGCCATGTATATACTCATGGAAATCTATGAGGGAGTCTGCGATAACCACTCTAGAGGAACAACTCTGGCATACAAAGTACTTCGACAATGTTACTTCTGGCCGATCCTGAAGAGGGACTCTTAACAGTTTGTTCAAAAATATGTCAAGTGCCAACGCTTATCAAATATTCAAGGACAGCTTTCTCAAAGCCTCATCGTGGTCACCAGCCCGTGGCCATTCACCAAGTGGGGTATAGACTTTATTGGCCAGCTCCTAAAAAGAAGAGAAAGTGCTACTTTTGCCATTGTTGCCATTGACTACTTCACCAAGTGGGTTGAAGCTGAATCTCTAGCAAAAATTACTAAAGCAAACACCACAAGGTTTGTTTGGAAAAATATCATTTGCAGGTTGGGCATTTTCCACTCTTTAGTGTCTAATAATGGAAGGCAGTTCGACACCCAAAAGATGCGAGACTTGTGTGACGAACTCAGCATAAGTAAGGACTTCTCAACACCTCATCACCCCCAAGCAAACGGGTAGGGAGTATTAGTGAGCAAAACTATCAAGCATACTTTGAAAAGGAAGCTGGACGCCTCGAAATGGGCGTGGGTCGACGAACTTTTCCATGTCATCTGGGCTATTCGAACAACCAGCTGAACTGCAATAGGTGAAACACCCTTCTCCATGACCTACGGATCTGAAGCCATGAGTCCTGTCAAGGTAGGTGTCCCCACTCATCGTCAGGTACATTTTAATAAGAGTGACAACGATGAAGCTCGAGTGCACGAGCTTCACCTCTTTGAAGAAAGGAGGGATTCCTCTCAAATAAAGTTGGCTAAGTATCAAAGAAAAATGACCCGTTATTACAACTCTAAGGTCAGAAACCAAACTGTTCATATGGGGGACCTCGTCCTCAGAAGGGTCTTCCAATCATCGAAGCTAGCCGGGTCCAGAGTGTTTGGACTAAACTGGGAAGGTCCTTATCAAATTTTCAAGGAATCTCGACCCAGCACTTATGAAATTGAAGACATGGTAGGAAAAGTGTGGCCTTATCAATGGAATATCGAACACTTGTGAAAATACTATCAGTAATAAGTGTATGTTCTGATCCGATCTCCATTTTGTCCAGTCTATTGTAACATTCCTATCTTGCTAAGTGTTGAAATTGCCTTAGTAAAAAATAATGTTGTAAAATACAAAGTTATAATACCTCAGTTCTCTATTATGTTATATGGGTCAATCAACTTATGCTTCAGCTCAATATTTTATATAGATCAGTTCTTCCGTCATCAACTGGTTATTATTAGTAAGTAATGCTTAATATTTGCTTGTTACTCATCAAGATACAAACAGTTTAACATAAATGTAAAGGGAAGAAGCGACAACACTTGGGAAAACTTTTACTTTCATTACAAAATAAATTACAAGAGGCGGGCCGAAGCTATTACAAAATGGTCCTATTTTGCTGGAGGGGCGTCTTTAGCTCCAACCTCCGGCTTGACCTCTTGAGAGGCTTCAGCAGCTTCCTCGGCAGCCCTGTCGGGTCGGCCTCTAGTAGGCCCACTGAACTCTTCTTCCAAAGATGTCAGATCCAGAGTTGGGTGGACCTCCATTAGGCGATCCAACATTGCTTGGGCATTCCACGAGGCCCAGAAGTTGGCGAAGTCATCATACAGTGGATGTTCTTTGAAGTGATCAATAAAATTCTGCACTGCTGACTCCCCCGTCGCCTTCACCTCGACCTTCAGAGACTCGATCTCCTCAGCTTGGGCCTCCGCCAGTTGCCTCAGCTCAGCTTTCTCGTTGTTGGAGGCCTCAAGAACCTCAGTGGCGAGCTGGTGGTGCTCATTGGCATGGTCAACCCTCATCGTCATAGCAGCCACCTGGTACTCCACTTCATACAGTTCCTTCTTCAGCCTTTCCATCTCCTCATTGGCCCTCACCAGCCGTTCCTCCGCCTCCTATCTCGCCTTCTCTGCCTCCAATGCCTTTTCTTGGGCCGCCTGCACTGCGTCTCCATAGTACATCGCCTTATCCAAACGCTTGGCCAAGTCTTCCCTCTTAGCATTGAGGTCCTTCACCAAACCTTTGAGTTGGACGCTTGTGCTAAGGGCCCGGGCGATGCAGGCACCATAGGGAGCGGAGCTTTAGCTGAAGCAACAGTAGCTGGGAGAGGCTCGGAAGGGCGAACAGTCTTCTCCTGGATGGCCACCACGGTAGGTATCGTGGTCTACTTCAGAACCGGGGGAGGCCTCGCCACAGTTGGCCCATTCGACGAGCCAGCAGCCTTTTTACCTTTCCTCAGCAAGTTCGCCTCAGGGTGCTTTGCTTTCTCTTCCTCCACCGATGGCTGAAGTTGTTTGCTTGCAGTCACCAGCTCCTTGATCTACTTCTTATAGGCAGAGAAGGAGGTCTTCAAGGCCTTTACCTCGGCCATCATCTTTTGGATGATCTTAAAATCTAGCCTCAGGGGCCTCTTCTTGTTGAAATTATCTGCAGGGAACTGAGCAAACTAATAGAAATATATGGAGTTCGAAAACCTACTACAATAAAGCCACTTCAGATACTCACCTTGGGAAGCCATTAGGTCGTGCGTAACGAAGTGCCTGTTCTTCTTAATCAGCTCGTGATAAGATCTCCTCTTTAGTGGAAACTGATAAACAATGTAAATTATGTCAAATTCCTCAGTGGATATGTCACACCGAGGAAGAGTGCCTACAAACAACAAACATAGGTCAGGAACCGAACAGAACCTCAAAAGAAATTCAAACACAGGGCGTCAACACTCACTGAACGATAAATACTTAGTTGGGACTATAAGGGGTGCCAGGGGGTCCCCCTCCATTGTGTCCCACCTTCTGGATGCCCAGTAGCACGATGTCTTCCAGTCCTTTATTGAGCTCAGCAGGTCTAGGACAAATGGAGTGTGGGCCCCCTACGAGGTTAAGTAATACCACCCCTTAGTCTTATCCCTCTGGTCGCTACTTTGGAGATGTACAAGTCTGAAAGACCGAAAAGGGCATCTCCACCTTAAGAGATGCCTCCTTCCACAACATCCATGAGCCCACCATCTAGCTCTAGGAGTTTGGGTTTAATTGGGTTAGAGCTAACCCATATGACCTAAGGACATACTGGAAGAAAGGGTGGATAGGCAACCTAAGTCCAGTCTGAAGAGCGCTTCACTCACAGCTCTACACCCCAGCCTAGGGTAACAGGCTCGTTCATCAGGTTCCAGCAATATAATGTCTACGCTATCAGGGATCCTATATTCTGTTCTAAGTCTATCCAGGTCGACCTCTCTTAACTTCGATGGATAGTCAGAAGCCCCCCAATGTTCTGACATATCTACCGGGCTATCAGGCCTCCGCCAGATTCCTCCCCCCCTAATATAGCCTCAACCACCTCATTAGACATCGCCAACATAAGCTCATCTACCTGAACTACACCCAGTTCCCTCCCCGAAGCATTACTACTCTCAAAAGCTATCTTCAGAATTCAAAAAATGTGAAGAACTAGAGAAATACTTACTGAAACGAGTGGATTGGGAGTTTCTATGGTCAAAAAATAAGAAATGACCCTCTGAAACTCGTTGAAAACTTAGAAATCGTAGAGAATTTTGAAAGCATCGAGAGCTTGATTTCACAAAAGTGAAAACCTCTAACAACGCTCAAGCCCCCCTCCCCTTAGATAGAACACTCTATATGATCTCCATCGTTAAATTCAAACGATGTCAATCTAGGTCATTCATCTAGTCACAAATCTGGATCATTGAAATGAAATGCTAGATTTGATCAACGCCCAAGATCTGACAGTGCCCCTCACGCACACAAAAACGCGTCACCTCGAACAAACAATAGTCGTCAACAATAAGTAGCCATAGTAGTCCTTTTTCTGGGGACAAGCATCACATCTAACTGTCACCTTGGAAATACACGATAGCTGTCACATCGATTAGTGTCATAATAACACTTCAGATCAGAGATAATCCATCCCAATTCGCCTCAAACAAATTCACTCCTCAGCTTCAAAAAAGCTTCGATGCAACTGACATGGAGTCCCCTATGGGTTACCGCCTAGATCGCACGACTCCTCAGCTTTACAAGGCATTAGCCATCTCCTAACGCATCGTCCCTTGTAGGTCAGCGCACCGGTGGTAGATAAGCTCTTCACCTAGCTTCTAAAAGCTTTGGCACAACTGACGCGGAGTCCCCTATGGGTTACCGCCTCAGTTACACGACTCCTTAGCTTTACAAGGCATTAGTCATCTCTCAACGCGTCGTCCCATGTGGGTCAGCACACCAG
>NW_019254250.1:0-1192 GCF_002742605.1 Olea europaea var. sylvestris
TAATATTACAGAAGATAATTAATAAAAATATCTTATGTTTTACATGTGTAGCGTGTGGTGACATTTTCCCTAAGAATCCTTACTTTGACTGAAAACGAGTATTACTATTTATTTTCTTGTAGAGACTCGCACAAACTAGTATATAAATACCACTGTTCATTGCAATTTTCTATCTGCTCTAATCTCTCTGTCTCCCTTCTTCATCGTCTTCCTTAAAGATGCTTGATATTTCGTACCTTTTGCCATTTGTTTTCACCTCGACTGTGATGTTTTTGTTGATTCAATATCTGTTGAAAAAGAGGGGGGAATAGATATGCAGAATCAGAACAAAATGAGCTGCCAGTCGTAAATTGCCAACCACCACCGCCGCCGCCATCATTACCAACTTCAACTCAATCCCAGATGACAAAAGGGAGGACGGATGAAATAGTCGTCAATATTTACATCGAACAAGAAGGTGAAGATCATGAATGCTCTATTTGTCTATCTGAATTCAAAGACCAAGAATTGTTCCGGTGTCTTCCGGCATGCAACCGTGGATTTCACTTCGTATGCATCAAAATATGGTTGGATATCAGTCAAACCTGCCCATTGTGCCGTCGGAGTACTGTCATTGAACCATGATTCTTGTTTTTCTTATATTACAAATCTTGAACTTTTTCTTTCGATTTTGATCCTAGAAAATGAACACAATGTTTAGTTTCTGAAAGTTACTGAGAGTGAGAGATGCTTTCACCATACGAAGTGTAGTTATGAATGAAGATACATCAATAAAGTTTTTTTGTTTTTGTTTATTTTATTGTATTATCTTTTAATTTTGTGACTAATGAATCGCATCTTCTTGGATTTTTTTTTTCAAAATGCTCCGTTTAGGTAGAAAATAATTTATAAATTCAGTTCAAATCAATCACTAATTTTAAATCGTGATGAACACGATGTAAATGTACACGTGTAAATTTACATTTACATTTACTTTCACGTAAGTAAATGTAAATGTAAATGTGCAAGTGCACATTTACATTTACATCATGGTCATCGTGAAAGCAAATATGAAAACACATTACAACAAAATTGGAACCTGTAAGTGTCGAAAGATGGGCAGAAGATTATTGAATACAGAGATGGAGGGCCAAGCGTGAGCAAAATCAGTAGAACTCCTAATAACCTTTTGGAAGCATAGGTAAAATTATCA
>NW_019254251.1:0-1192 GCF_002742605.1 Olea europaea var. sylvestris
TATGAGGTATTTTGACCATTGTTTGAGAAAAGTGCACCTGCATATTCGGACTGACGACGTTCGAAGAATTGAGCATAACTTCTTTAGACATTGTCCATTTTTGGGACCATAAGTACTTTTCGGAAGTGTAGCGACCGTTTTGGGTTTAGCTCACGATTTCGTAATTACGTATTAGGGCTCTCATCCTTTTTTTGAAGAACGACCATCCGCATATTGGGAACGCTTGGATTGTCGACCTTCGAAGAAATGACCGTAAATTTTGCAGACGGTGTCCGTTTCGGGCCCATAAGTACTTTTCGGAAATGTAGCGACCCTTTTGGATTGAACTCACAACTTCGTCGTGACGTATGAGGGATTTTGACCATTTTTTGAGGAACGTGCACCTGCATATTCGGACTGACGATGTTCGAAGAATTGAGCATAACAGTGTCCGTTTTTGGGACCGTAAGTACTTTTCGGAAGTGTAGCGACCGTTTTGGGTTTAGCTCACGATTTCGTAATGACGTATTAGGGTTCTCATCCTCTTTTGGAAGAACGACCACCCGCATATTGGGAACGCTTGGATTGTCGACCTTCGAAGAAATGACCGTAAATTTTGCAGACGGTGTCCGTTTCGGGCCCATAAGTACTTTTCGGAAATGTAGCGACCCTTTTGGATTGAACTCACAACTTCGTCGTGACGTGTGAGGGATTTTGACCATTTTTTGAGGAACGTGCACCTGCATATTCGGAATGATGATGTTCGAAGAATTGAGCATAACAGTGTCCGTTTTTGGGACCGTAAGTACTTTTCGAAAGTGTAGCGACCGTTTTGGGTTTAGCTCACGATTTCTTTATGATGTATTAGGGTTCTCATCCCTTTTTTAAAGAACGACCACTCGCATATTGGGAAAGCTTGGATTGTCGACCTTCGAAGAAATGAGCGTAACTTTTGCAGACGGGGTCCGTTTTGGGCCCATAAGTACTTTTCGGACATGTAGCGACCCTTTTGAATTGAACTCACAACTTCGTCGTGACGTATGAGGGATTTGACCATTTTTTGAAGAACATGCACCTCTATATTCGGACTGAAGATGTTCGAAGAATTGAGCATAACTTTTGCAGACAGCGTCCGTTTTTGGGACCACAAGTACTTTTCGGAAATGTAGCGACCGTTTTGGGTTTAGCTCACGATTTCGTAATGACGTATTAG
>NW_019254252.1:0-1192 GCF_002742605.1 Olea europaea var. sylvestris
TCGTGAGTTAAAGGGCCGATCCGGCTCGGCTTGGTCTATTGCCATCCCTAGCTGAGTGGTTGAACAAACCTCTTCTGACGTCCATATACACGTGTGATAGGTTGTCTGGGCAATGGAAGATCATGCTGACTCCTATAAATCTCCAACAAGTCAGGATCAAGCTGCTAGACTGTCTATCTAGGGATCCATGTACAATCAGAGTCAGGTCATCCTACCCAACGAACAAGAAAGCGCTGAATTTCTCTATCATTGGTCAACATAATCTGTTCATCTAAAATAGCATCAATCTTATCTTTGGGTATTGTGACATGAGGTGTTGAAGTAGGGGTAGCAATAAGTTCAGGTTGAAAGTCAATAGATGGCGGTAGAAAAGGGTCATCAGAGGGCTTAAAATGGCCTTTATAAGTAACTAAATCCTCAATATTGAAAGTAGAGTGGTAGCCAAAATGTGATGGAAGATCAATGACATACGCATTTGGACCAACACGCTTTAAGATTTTAAACGGACCAGCGCTACGAGCTTGCAATTTGGAAGTGGATCCAGATGGACGTCGTTTCGGTCTAATTTGGATCATCACATAATCCTCAATATTAAATTCAACATGTCGTTTATGCAAATCAACTCAAAGTTTATATGATGCATTACTTGCCTCTAGTTGTTTATTGATCTCAATATGCAAGTCATGAAAATGTTGTACAAATGCCTCAGTTGACACAGACACATTAGCATGTGGGGACATAGGGATAAGGTCTAAAGGCTTCCTGGGTTTATAACCATGAACAATTTCAAAAGGACTCATACCTAGAAACCGATTCACAGAATTGTTATATGCAATTTGGGCTATAGGGAGGATTAAATACCAGTTCCTAAGATTTTCCTGAACTAGACACCTTAATGATTATCAAGACTGCGATTAACAACTTCAGTTTGACTATCAGTCTAAGGATGATTTGCAGTGAAAAATTTCAACTTAGTGCCAACCATGTGCCATAAGGTTCTCCAAAATTGGCTAATGAACCTACCATCTCTAGCTGACACAATGGTCTTAGGAAGGCCATACAACTTAACAATCTCATTAAAGTACAGTCTAGCAACCTTAGACGCATCCGAAGTTTGTTGCAAAGGATAAAGTGGGCTATTTTTGAGAAACGATCCACTATAACAAAAATAGAAACATGTTTCTTTGGAGTA
>NW_019254253.1:0-1192 GCF_002742605.1 Olea europaea var. sylvestris
TTTGATTGGCTTATTTCTAGGTAATTTTTTGGTCTAGATGGTCTGTTGACTGATTAGACAATCGTCTGTTAACCGACCAAACAATCGATTGTTAACTAAGTAAACAGTCGATCGTTAATCGACTTAATAGATGCAATATTGAACTAAGTTGTGTGTTCGAGTTTAGAGGCTATTTGAACAGCGACGGCTGCTCTGAAGGATGTTCGAATAACCATGAACGAGTCTATAAATAGCCTACCTCGCTACCGGAATAATTACACCATTCTCATTGCAAATGTTCTTTGCTTTGAATCTTATTCTCCATCTCTCTCGTTCTGATATTATTCTTGAAATGAAAACACTTCATTGAATTCCTTGGAATTTCTACAAATTGCTGTGCCGCTTTTGTAGGAGACGAAATTTCAACATATCCTGAGAAACAATTGCTGAATAATTACACAATTTTTATTGCAAATGTTCTTTACTTTGAATCTCATTCTCTATCTCTCTTGTTCTGGTATTATTCTCAAAATGAAAACACTTCATTGAGTTCATTGAAACTCCTGCAGATTGCCATGTCGCTTCTGTAGAAGACGAAATTTCAACATATCCTAGGAAACAATTACTGAACTCCTTTTGCACCTTTGAAGGCAACAAATCGATTTAAGAAAATATCGTTAAGTCGTTGGATTCGAATTAATTTTTTGATCATGTTGATCATATTGTTACGCTATACAAATTACGTTAAGGTAATTCTGTCAGATTATTCGAATGAGGAACTTATACTCCAAAAACAACATCATCAATCTTTGCAGTGTCACAGTGTATATCTATATATTTTAATCTAATGTATAAACCCATTGCTTGTTTAAAAATATCCATGATCAGTACCCAAAACTCCCAAATAATCCTCCTAAGGGCACTTGACGTCTAAAAAATTGCGAGTCCATGATGAATCGTGCTAGACGGACAGTGCCATGTTGACCTAGTCCGTCCATGGGGTCGATGTGGTGCCACATTGTGCCCCCGGAATTGAGCCAACATGGCCCGTTCAAATAGCTTTACCCATCTATGAAAGTTGCATGTTTGGTGGGTTGAAAACAATAGTGTCATTCTGCCTACTTTATTATACATAATTTTGCCTAAGTTGGATAAGCAACATAAGTTCTTTCTTTCTTTCCTCCCCCCCCCCCCCCCCCCCCCCCCCCCCCCC
>NW_019254254.1:0-1192 GCF_002742605.1 Olea europaea var. sylvestris
TAAATTGTCTGGAATGAGCATTTCCATATCAATGCCTTCTTTTGCTGTTTTACAATCATCCTTAATGCTTTTGGTCAAAACTTTGTTCTCCGTGGGCATCCCGTCATCTACACGTATATCTTTGACAATGTTATAATTAACCTCTTTGTAGCATACTTCCAGCTCAGCCAGTTCACACTCTGTAATATCTTTATCAGTATATGAATTTGTACCCGATTCAAACAAATCTGAAGCAGCAATACACGGCTGGTAAGAATCTCTTGGATCATTATCATGACTATGCGCAAATCGTTCTAGAAACTCAGAACGTTCAAGCTCCTGATTATTTCCCAATTTGTCATTGTCCTCTATATCGGAATCCAATGAATCTGCATCCCTCTCATGATCACGTGGAATTCCATTCCGATCTTCCCTTTTTGGAGAATTTAAATTTCCATACTCACTATCCTTGGCAGAAGCATCCACAAAATCACTTTTCCAAGGTTCATCTCCAGTTTTAGCCTCAAATTCTAAAGGAGTTGTCTCTCTTCCATGCCCATTTAAGTGATAATTATCCTTAGCAGTGAAGGCCAGGGAATCTGTCTCCCTCCCGAAACTATTAGAATGATACAATGTTCCGTTCTGATTTTCTTTCATCGTCACGTTTGGTTTAGCTGTGTCAAAGTCACTGTCAACGCATTCAAATAGTTTAGAATGAACCTTAAATGCAAGAGTTGAATGAGAAAGCACAGGTTCGTTATCTGCAAGTAAATTTAACTTCTTAATAAGTGTGATAACTGTTCAGAGATAAATAGGGGCATAAAACATCAAGAATCAGAAATAGAAAACAAAACGTGATGTTTAGAAAGGCAATCTTGTGTGTTACACTATTATTGAATACATTAAAACATTGACTAACTAATATTCATGCATAATGTAAACCTTCCAAAATGCAGTCAGCACAGAAAAGTACATGAATGATCTTATTTGTATATTGCTCCACCCCCAGAAACAAAATTTCCAGCTGTTTAGAGCTACAGGTAAGGTCGTCGGGCAACAATCAAAGTTTCAGAAACATAGATTTTTAAAACACAATTTAATTTTGGAAATATTACCCGGCTTCATACTTCACATCCCTTGAGATACTTTGGAAAATTTTGAACAGCCGAAAAGAAAACCATCCGCTTGTGAAGCCTATATGAAAGCAGAGTTG
>NW_019254255.1:0-1192 GCF_002742605.1 Olea europaea var. sylvestris
TGCAAAAGTTACGCTCAATTCTTCTTACGCCGACTCTCCAAGCGTTCCAAATATGCAAGTGGTCGTTCTTTCGAAAAATGGCCAAAATCCCTTATACGTCACGACGAAGTTGTGAGCTCAATCCAAAAGGGTCGCTACATTTCCAAAAAGTACTTATGGGCCCAAAACGGATACCGTGTGCAAAAGTTACGCTCAATTCTTGTTACGTCGACTCTCCAAGCGTTCCAAATATGCAAGTGCTCGTTCTTTCGAAAAATGGCCGAAATCCCTCATACGTCACGACGAAGTTGTGAGCGCAATCAAAAAGGGTCGCTACATTTCCAAAAAGTACTTATGGGCCCAAAACAGACACCATGCGCAAAAGTTACGCTCAATTCTTCTTACGCCGACTCTCCAAGCGTTCCAAATATGCAAGTGCTCGTTCTTTCGAAAAATGGCCGAAATCCCTCATACGTCACGGCGAAGCTGTGAGTTCAATCCAAAAGGGTCGCTACATTTCCGAAAAGTACTTATGGGCCCAAAACGGACACCGTGTGCAAAAGTTACGCTCAATTCTTCTTACGCCGGCTCTCCAAGCGTTCCAAATATGCAAGTGCTCGTTCTTTCAAAAAATGTCCGAAATCCCTCATACGTCACGACGAAGTGGTGAGCTCAATCCAAAAGGGGCGCTACATTTCCAAAAAGTACTTATGGGCCCAAAACGGACACCGTGTGCAAAAGTTACGCTCAATTCTTCTTACGCCGACTCTCCAAGCGCTCCAAGTGTGCAAGTGCTCGTTCTTTCGAAAAATGGCCGAAATCCCTCATACGTCACGACGAAGTGGTGAGGTCAATCCAAAAGGGTCGCTACATTTCCAAAAAGTACTTATGGGCCCAAAACGGACACCGTGTGCAAAAGTTACGCTCAATTCTTCTTACGCCGACTATCCAATTGTTCCAAATATGCAAGTGCTCGTTCGTTTGAAAAATGGCCGAAATCCCTCATACGTCACGACGAGGTTGTGAGTTCAATCCAAAAGGGTCGCTACATTTCCAAAAAGTATTTATGGGCCCAAAACGGACACCGTCTGCAAAAGTTACGCTCAATTCTTCTTACGCCGACTCTCCAAGCCGAAATCCCTCATACGTCACGACGAAGTGGTGAGCTCAATCCAAAAGGGTCGCTACATTTCCAAAAAGTACTTATGGGCCC
>NW_019254256.1:0-1192 GCF_002742605.1 Olea europaea var. sylvestris
AATCACTTTCGCCACAGGCCCTTGGCCCCTTCATGAATGAAAGCAGGTCTGAAAAACCTCTAATAATCAATTATAGAACACAGTCAAAGCCCTTCTATGAACTCTATATATACGGTCAAGACCAATGTTCGGTCAAGACCCCTCTGTGTAGAATAGAACACGGTCAAGGCCACTAAATGAATTAGAAAAAGTATATAATCACAGATACCTTTCTGGTCAATCTCAATATAACATGTCTAACATTCCAATTCATATTTAATCCATTTACAAGCTATGAATTCCATATATATCGCAACGAAAGAATCTTTTTATATTAATCATGTAATTGAACAAAAAATTCTCATAATTGCACATAATATAATGGTATATATACTTTATCAATATTTGAAAATATATAAGTTTTTGTACTTATAGATCTATGGATAGTCATCTGGTTATATTGATGAGCATTTTCAGACTTTCACCTCACTACTTGAATAATGGGATAACAACTCAAATTAAAATGTGACAAGTAAACTAATGCAAGTTCACCACGTAATTCCTCAACTTCTATATCTTTTTTTTGCGTCTCTAAATCTCTAAATTTTCCTCTCTTTACTTATCTACCAACAAATCACCATACATGATCAAATCCATTAAATCGCTATATTTTCTTAAAATCACTACCTTATACATATACAACCCCTATAAATGATTTAATCCAATACCTAGACTTCAATATTTATCCTTTATCTTCATTCAAACTTGTATATGAGAAAACAAATGTTTGATAAAAATGGCACTAAAATTTTAGAGTATTAAACTCTGTCACCAGTTTTTGTATATGGAAAATTGTCTCCGAAACCTTTGATAAAAATGGCACTTTTCTAGGTAGAATTTCAAAAGTAGGAGTGAGATCTTAATTTTGTACGAAAATTGAAGAAAATGACTATAAAAAAAATACCAAAATTAAACATATATCAATGAATATTAATTTTTGCTAAACCTCAATTTTGAGAAATTTTTCCGTTGACCCAAAAATAATTCAACATACTTACACTTACCTCTATAAATCAATGGAGAAATTGAAAAAATGGAGAACCCAATCTTGAAAACCCACTTCTTCTTCGTTTTTTCTTTTTCTTTCTTCTTTTTTCTTCTTCCTTTCTCTTTTTGTGTTTGTCCCCAAAAATGATATGAATAAATGAATCAA
>NW_019254257.1:0-1192 GCF_002742605.1 Olea europaea var. sylvestris
TCTGAACTCAATAGCCTTGTTCAACAGGTAGTTTTCCTTCTAAGTTTTGGGAGAAATAGTGTTTCAAATGCAAATGCGATGTCGTTTTAATGAATGTGAACTTGCAGCGACATCGTATGTTAGGTGAAAGAAGATTTATGATGACATTAGAGAAATGAATTGTAATTTATAAGGCGCATGGTTCAACTTTGGTGAGAACATCGTGAATTTTCCAAAATAGAACAGGAATTTGTTTGTGTTGACACATAAAAATTCAGCCCAAATCGAACAGCCAAAGGAGTGAAACCCAATTGGAGGATCCCCAAATCAGATAGCCCAAAGAACGAAGCCCAATCGAACAAATCAAGATGAAGGCCCAAATAAGGAGGCCCAAGAACGCATTAACGCCATCGCCCAAGTTTGCAAGTCGCCCAGAATCTGAGCGAATGGAGTGTCATACAGTCGCCCAGAACTATTACTCTATTCTCGCCCAAACCTTCAAGTCGCCCAAGGTCTTGACAAACATAAAGCGTCGTGGTTATCAAGAAGTGTAGTTATCAAAGCAGTTATTGAAGCAGCCCTATCACGTTCCACGATTCAAGGGATTCAATCGAAAGCGGTTGAATAATGAAGAGTAATGGCAGCAGTTAAAAAAGGCAGTTTTCATGACAAGTTGGCCATTACGAAGAAAGTGGGCAGTTATAGGACGATCAAGCAGTTTTTAGAGCGGTTGATCACAAAGAGATCGTCCATGAAGTATAAAAGGGAGAAAGGACACCAAGGAGTGAAGCCCAATTGGAGGATCCCCAAATCAGATAGCCCAAAGAACGAAACCCAATCGAACAAATCAAGATGAAGGCACAAATAAGGAGGCCCAAGAACGCGGTAACGCCATCGCCCAAATTTGCAAGTTGCCCAGAATCTGAGCGAATGGAGTGTCATACAGTCGCCCAGAACTGTTACTCTATTCTCGCTCAAACCTTCAAGTCGCCCAAGGTCTTAACAAACATAAAGCGTCGTGGTTATCAAGAAGTGCAGTTATCAAAGCAGTTATTGAAGCAGCTCTATCACGTTCCACGATTCAAGGGATTCAATCGAAAGCGGTTGAAAGATGAAGAGTAATGGCAGCTGTTAAAAAAGGTAGTTTTCATGACAAGTTGGCCATTACGAAGAAAGTGGGCAGTTATAGGACGATCAAGCAGTTTTTAGAGCG
>NW_019254258.1:0-1192 GCF_002742605.1 Olea europaea var. sylvestris
GATTGGAATCGAGCCAACAAAAAGTGTTTTTTGGTTTCATGATAACCTCGAGTTTGTTCATTTTTGACTAATTGCTAGTATAATTCGACTGGAATCGAGCCAATGAAAAGTGGTTTTTGATTTGGTGATAACTTCGGGTTTGTTCATTTTGGCGAATTGTTAGTCTAATTCGATTGGCATCGAGCCAGTGAAATGTGGTTTTTGATTTCATGAAGACTTCGGGTTTGATCGTTTTTGACAAATTGCTAGGCTAATTCGATTGAAATAGAGCCAACGAAAAGGGGTTGGTGATGTGATGATAACTTTGAGTTTGTTCATTTTTGGCAAATCGCTCTAATTCGATTGGAATCGAGCAAATGAAAAGTGATTTTTACTTTCATGATAACTTCGGGTTTGTTCATCTTTGGTCTAATGCCAGTCTAATTGGATTGGAATCGAGCCAATGAAAAGTGGCTTTTAATTTCATGATAACTTCTTGTTTTTTTCATTTTTGGCAAGTTGCTAGTTTAATTCGATTGGAATCGAGCAAATGGAAAGTGGTTTTTGATTTCATGATAACTTCTGGTTTTTTTCATTTTTGGCAAGTTGCTAGTTTAATTCGATTGGAATCGAACAAATGGAAAGTGGTTTTTAATTTCATGATAACTTTGGGTTTGTTCGTTTTTGGCGAGTTGCTAGTCTAATTCGATTGGAATCGAGCCAATGAAAATTGGTCTTTGATTTCATGTAAACGTCGGGTCTGTTCATTTTTGGCGGGTTGCTAGTCTAATTCGATTGGAGTCGAGCCAATGAAAAGTGCTTTTCGATTTCATGACAACTTTGGGTTTGTTAATTTTTAGCGAGTTGCTAGTCTAATTCGATTGGAATCGAGCCAATGAAATGTGATTTTTGATTTCATGAGAACTTTGGGTTTGTTCATTTTCTTCAAATTGATAGTCTAATCGATTGAAATCGAGCCAATGAAAAGTGGTTTTTGATTTCATGAGATCTTCGGCTTTGTTACTTTTCGACGAATTGCTAGTCTAATTCGATTGGAATCGAGCCAATGAGAAGTGGTTTTTGATTTCATGATAACTTCGAGTTTGTTCATTTTCGGTTAATTGCTAGTCTAATTCAATTGGTATCGAGCCAATGAAAAGTGGTTTTTGATTTCATGATAACTTCAGATTTTTTCGTTTTTGGTTAATTGCTA
>NW_019254259.1:0-1192 GCF_002742605.1 Olea europaea var. sylvestris
GTAATTAAGCGACATTTCGGGAGAAATCTAGGTCACACTCAATATTGGTACCAAGAACCCTAATCCAACGATTAGGGCCGATTTTCGAGCGCATTTTCTTCGCGGTCAGAGATGCCGGTTGCTTATTAGGTGGTATTTTTTTGGGGCTAACCACGGATTTCCTCTTGCTTCTACGTTCGGACGTATCTTCCACATTGATTACCAACTTCGCGGCCTTCGACTTCTTCATTTCAGATGTCCACAGAGATTTGGGTGAAAACGGCGGAGAGTATTATTCACTGCTTGATGTGGCCGGATGTGGCTTGTATTCTAAGTTGCCGGAAGTGAGATCAATGAGCGGTGTAGACGATTGAGAGAGTGGGAGATAGATGAAAAAGCGAAATTCCGGCACACTTGAGAGGGACCGTGTAGAGGATTGAGAGATTGGGAGCAAGAGAGTGAGAGATTTATGAAATGGTTTATTATGGAAGTTATTATAATTACAATTCAAATTGCGATAATTAAGGGAACACAGCAGTTGCAATACATATCGTTAGAAAACTAAATTATAATTTTATATTTAAATATATAATAATTAAATTAAAACCTGAGATTTGCATAAACAATTTCGGTGGCTGAATCTTGCACAGTGATCTCCAAATGTCGGGAATTCTATAATTTCCACTTTTATCAATTTGTCACGAATTTTGAGAAGTGGTTTCTATGAAAAGTTACATTAAAATAATACATATATCATTCTCAATATTTACACACCGCTTTATTTGTCTAGAATGACATTTTATTTTGAACATGACATTTCTCTATATTTAAAAATATCGTTTTATCTACATTTAAAAATATCGTCTCGACATTTCTGAATCAATGAAAAATATAGCATTTATTGTGGTTTGACATGTATACTTTTTGAAATAAATATGACAAGTTATGTGTCAAAATTTTATTGGTCAATAACAATATTGTAAAAATGTCCATTTTTTATCTTAGTGTGAAATTATAAATTATTAATAAAGATATTTTGTTTTAAATTCTTTCAAATTAGACATTTTTGCAATGATGGATATATTTGCAAATGATTAGTTAAAAATTGACATTTTATGAAATTTCCTCCTGTTCACTGAGTATCCCAATATTTATCTGCCACGTGTTAATCTCACTGTGCATTGGCAACAGCTTGTTTACAGTGGTGAGTTGT
>NW_019254260.1:0-800 GCF_002742605.1 Olea europaea var. sylvestris
ATTGACCGGGCGCTATTTTTGTTTCCGATCTACCGATCAAATTTAAGCCCATTCCGACACGGTCGCGAAAAAAGACGAAATTGACCTGGCGCGGTTTTTGTTTCCGATCAACCTGCCAAATTTAAGCCCATTCCGACACGGTCACGAAAAAACACGAAATTGACCCGGCGCGGTTTTTGTTTCCGATCTACCTTTCAAATTTTAGCCCATTTCGACACAGTCGTCAAAAATGACGAATTTGCCCCAGGCGCGATTTTTATTTCCGATCAACCTGCCAAATTTAAGCCCGTTCCGACACAGTCGCGTCAAATGACGAAATTACCCCCGGCGCTATTTTTGTTTCCGATCAACCAGTCAAATTTTAGCCCATTTCGGCACAGTCGCGAAAAATGACGAAATTGCCACCAGCGCGATTTTTGTTTCCGATCAACCTGCCAAATTAAAGCCCATTCCGACACAGTCGCGAAAAAAGACGAAATTGACCCGGCGCGATTTTTTTTCCGATCTATCTGTCGAATTTTAGCCCGTTTCGACAGAGTCGTGAAAAATGACGAAATTTCCCCCGGCGCGATTTTTATTTCCGATCAACCTGCCAAATTTAAGCCCATTCAGACACAGTCGCATAAAATGACGAAATTGCCCTCGGCGCGATTTTTATTTCCGATCAACCAGTAAAAATTTTAGCCCATTTCGGCACAGTCGCGAAAAATGACGAAATTGCCCCCGGCGCGATTTTTATTTCCGATAAACCTGCCAAATTCAAGACCATTCCGACACAGTCGCGAAAAAAGACGAAATTG
>NW_019254260.1:1005-1192 GCF_002742605.1 Olea europaea var. sylvestris
GCGCGATTTTTATTTCCGATAAACCTGCCAAATTTAAGCCCATTCCGACACAGTCACGAAAAAAGGCGAAATTGCCCCGGCGCTTTTTTGTTTCCGATCAACATGTCAAATTTTAGCCCATTTCGACACAGTCACGAAAAATGACGAATTTGCCCCCAGCGCGATTTTTATTTCCGATCAACCTGCC
>NW_019254261.1:0-1192 GCF_002742605.1 Olea europaea var. sylvestris
CACCTTGAGTTTGAGGGGGGCTGTTAATGTATATACAATGTAAATGTTAGTTAGTCCCACATTGGTTAGAAAGGAAAACATTCATCTCAAATTAGGTTATAAATAGGATACCTCTCTTATAAACAAATTACACTATTCAATACAATTCTCTTTACTTTGTATTGTCTTATTTTCTCTCTTAAATTCAACTCTCATATAGGGTGAAAATTTTGGATAAGGAGTGACAAGCAAAACGCCTTGAAATCAACTCGAGACTTTGGCAGAATAACGGCAAGAACTCGATCAAACTTCTACAAAAATTTTGGGAGAGTAACAACAAGAAAACTTCAAATCAAGACGTCGATAATGCAGAAAAATGACGCCAAACAAATGTAAATCGAGGCAAATGTTGAACACTTTGTCCTTAAATCGAATTTGCCCGTTATGGTGCCTACAAGACTCTCAATATACAACAACTTTTTTCTTGTGTGAGTAGCACTCTAACGCGCAAGAACAGCATACTAGAAGCAGAATATGTACTCCTTTTATGCAAATGAAAGGACGCAAGCTAAATCTCGTGATCTTTCGAACAAAAACACCACTTGACGTCGCTAGTTTTTCGCAACTCTCGCTCGAGCGAAAAAAACAGTGGCTCCATCGCTTGTTTTTCGCTCGAGCAATAAGCAAGAGACAGGCGAGTGAAGGGTTTTTCAAGTTTTTCCTCGTTTTCCATCCAACTTTGGACCACAATTTTTCATTTATCCGGAATTGATTTTAAGATTTCAAATATACTACGATGATCTACTCGATAAGTAGAATAAGTTGGTCTATTTACTTTCGCAATTTGACCATCTAATCTAGTCCGAATATTTGATTAAATTTGACACCAAGTCACTTTTTCCAAGTTATACTTAATCAAAATTTTGATTATTTTTGAACCAGTTCCATCAACAAATACATAGGCAAATTAAAAATTGTCAATGTGCACAATTTTGTCCAACTTTATTATCATGTCACGTAATCCTTGACATCTTAAGACCATTTTTAAAATTGTGAACTTATGATTAAGGTAAATAATCCAATTTAACATAAGAACGAATTGACTAATAAAAGACTTAAAAATCCTCATTTTTACCCTAAAGACATGTTTGATGTAGATTTTTGAAAATAGATTTTATGAAAAAATGAATGATTAAAAAGAAGGAAAAAAAAA
>NW_019254262.1:0-1192 GCF_002742605.1 Olea europaea var. sylvestris
TGACATTAAATTATAGATTTAATTAAATACAACGAACAACGACTCATTTAATAAGACATAATATGTTCACATTTAGACCGATGCTCAACACTCTTGGTGATAGATCGCATTATTTTTTCAGATTGAGATATGATCGACAATTGAGATCACACCCTTCATCAAAGTTTATAACTTATCGTTATGCTTCTGGTTAAATAGTTGCACATAATCTAAAAAATCATGGTTCTTCGATAAGCACTTTCTTCGTTAAGAAAAGTCAGGTAATTAGTCACTTACCAATTGAAGTATTTTTCAATTCACAGCTACTCAAATTATTAAATCACATATATTAACATAACTCGGACTTGTGTTCTCAAATGGGATGATTCCGTATTCCTGCAACAACTCTCTCTTTCTTTTCTTTTATTTTCTTTTTTTCCTCCAACATCACAGTTCACGAAAGTATTATTTGAATTAGGCAATATAGTTATTCAACCTTCAATGTTACCTATAGTCCATGCAGACCTGATTTCTATGGCAGGAATAGATGCGTCATGAAGAGAGGATGCTAGGACAGGTGGTCCGCTATCATGGGAACCACCACCGTCGCCAAAAAACGAGTTTGTCGGTCGCGAGTCCGCTGTTTTGAAAAAATGCTCTATATTTTGGTTTTCTTGGTTGTTCGTTGTTAGATGAACAAGGTTAGACGCATCTACATGAGTTTCAGCGATTTGTGGGGTATGATTAAGATGGGCATCAATGGAGTTGGACGAATTTGGAAGAAAGTTAGGGCAGTTTTAGATGATTGGGAAATTCATTTTGGTCGAAAATTTGCACCTGAGGTCCTCAATATTCTTTGGTCACGTGTTTTGGTCCTCACGTTTTAAGTAGAATCATTTTGGTAACTTCAATGACCATTAGTGCAACTGCCCGAAAGTACAGTAACCGTTACTGAAAGTTTTAAATTTTAGTGACCGTTTTGTAATTTTTTGTTAAGTTCAGTGATCGTTTCTGAAATTAACCCGTGTAACAAGTTATTAAGAAGAATAGATAGCAGTAAAAAATGACTAAAATCACTTTCTAGTCACGTTAAGTAATACGTACAATGACCTAAAATGCAGTGCATTAACGGTTTATTTGAACTCCATTTTTAAAAAAAAAATATTATTCTGTGATGGTGATTTTTTGAAGAAAGTATAGTTAAAAAATTGAA
>NW_019254263.1:0-1192 GCF_002742605.1 Olea europaea var. sylvestris
GGGGGGGGGAGGGGGGCATTTTCATGCCTTTCCTCCGACTGTTGAGGCATTGGAGATGGAGGCGGTGGCCTTGTCCAAGGCTTGTGATGCTGTTGTTGTCTGAGCTTCGGTTCAGCTGGGCTAATTCTGTCAAATACACTGTTGAACTCCTATGTCTTTGCTCTTGCTCATACGGATGTGGAAAGTTATCATGGTTCAAAGGGACCTCGGTGGATCGGCCAGAAGCGTAGTTGGAGGAAACGTCGACTTCTACTTTCCTTTCAAATGGGTTTCTACCTCGGCTATAGTCCGGCAAGGTAGCCTTTGGCTTTGAACTTCATCCTCTTGCTGGTAGTGCCCTTGAGGGGCGTATGGGGGAATAGGGAAGCCTTCCTGGCCCTGCATTTGGGCCATAAGTTCCCTCATAGCCATGTTTTGACTAGCAATGTCCCTCATATTAGCTGCCATGGAGGCCATTTCTCTTGACAGTCCGGCCGTCGTACGCATTCTCCCTCTTCTGTGGTTATTGTAGAGTCTATGCCGAGCCGCTGGGGCAGCTGCTTGAGGGAGCACATTAGCATTTTCTCTTACCCTCATGGAGGGTGTATTTTCGTTTGAACTCATTTTTCTTGTATCTTACCTTTCAGATTTTTGAAGTCGTGGGGCTTCCTCTTGTTCTTTTTCAAGAACAAATCCTTTTTCAAGGGGAATGCCCAAATATTCTTCTTTGACAAGCTTTCACCACAAGGTTGTTCGTGGTTATGGTATGGCTTCCCACAGACGGCACCAATCTGTTGACCCCAGAATATGTTGCCAACAGATGCCGGACCCACCCGCGCACACGTGAGCGAAAGTCCAACACGCTAAGACACGTGGACGGTCTAGAACAGACAGATCAAGGGCGTGGGAGTAGCTCAACGGTACAGGACAAGAGCGTTCAGAATCCGGCGGGATGTTCGTTGATCGATTGTACAATAATTACCAATCGATGTTTGTAAACGTGTATCCAAATTTGTATGAACTAATTTGTGTTGCAAGATAATAAGAGAGAGAGAGTTAAGTAAAGTATGATTTCTTGTATTGATTTTTGCATTAGCCCTTGTATGGGGTACATGAGGGAGTATTTATAGTGTCACTAGTTAGATCGTGACCTTTGGTTCGGGGTATACGTGGTCTCATCCGGTTGAGTTACATGTCAAATTGTAGGCATTAG
>NW_019254264.1:0-1192 GCF_002742605.1 Olea europaea var. sylvestris
TTCTATCCATGGATATTTTAATCATATATTTTGCTCGCAATATTGGATTAAGGAAATTCAAACTGCATTGAAAAGCTAACTCAGTTGGTTACAATTTGTTTAAGAATAGCATTTCTCAAACTCAAATTTTTATTTATAAAAATTGCATCAAGAGTTGTAAGTGGGAAATTGGAGCATGAATTGTAGGCAATTTGACACTCCTTTGACTTCAAATTGCATCCGACTGATTATATGTGATCTTATTTGACATCTTTGACTCCTTCAAGGATTTTACTACCAACTCATATCTATTTTGATTTTAATTACAACTTAAAATAACTTATAATTTTGAAAATGAATTTTACTAACAGAGAATTTATAAATTCCAGTTTACAAATTTGGACTTAACATTTTTAGATTGAATTTGTAATTGCCAATGTTCAAATTAGTTATTAACAATTTTTGTATTCAAAATTATGGATTATTTGAGTTATAGTTAAACTCAAAATAGGAGTTATTGAGTTTTAATTATAGTCAAAATAATTTGGAGTTCGTAGACTCCAAAACACAAGAAGATCCTTTGATCAAACACCAAACAAAACCCTACTTTCATCTATAAGTCTTCAAAGTTCTGAAGTTTAGGAGGGAGGTGCTTGGAATTCCAGTGCTCTAGAATGCTTTTGTTCTTCGTGATCCATGCAAAGAGAATAGTATCCCAAAGTTGCTAAAAGATGTGGGTTGCACAACCAAAGAATTTCCTTGATGGTTTACAAGTTAGGTGGCAAGATTTATATAAGATTTAGCGATGTTTGTATAAATTGTAAATGGAACAATTTTGCCTGGAGGTTTTGGATTCTTTTGTGAAGAGTTTTCCAAGGGATTTTCCTCCATGATCATATTTGATGTTATTTACTTTTACAATTTTGATTTAAATG
The DNA here is from genome assembly GCF_002742605.1 of Olea europaea var. sylvestris. NCBI lineage: Eukaryota > Viridiplantae > Streptophyta > Magnoliopsida > Lamiales > Oleaceae > Olea > Olea europaea. Next base: position 915 of record NW_019254264.1, read on the forward strand.
TTTACGTGATTGTTTAATTAGGGTTTAATAGGATCGATTATCTTAATTATCTAGAAAATTAAGTGACTTGTGCTTGTTATTGATTAAATCCGCATGTTTGGGCCTAAATAGTTCTCAATAAGTAGTATCGAAGCCTGATTTGGTCTTGACCCTATATTTTTCTACAGGAGTCAATCACATTTTGTTCATCCTTATTTAAAGCACCCACTTCTTGTACATATGCAAAAGGTACTTTGATAATAGCCTTCAAAAGTTGTTGAAGATTGAGGGAGTTTGGA
>NW_019254265.1:0-1192 GCF_002742605.1 Olea europaea var. sylvestris
GAAATGTAGCGACCGTTTTGGTTTGAACTCACCGCTTCATCGTGACGTACGAGGGATTTTGGCCATTTTTCGAAAGAATGAGCCCTTGCATATTTCGAACGCTTGGAGAGTCGACGGACGAAGAATTGAGCGTAACTTTAGCACAAGGTGTCCATTTTGGGCCCATAAGTACTTTTTCGAAATGTAGCGACCATTTTTTATTGAAATCACCACTTCGTCGTGACGTACGAGGGATTTTGGCCATTTTTCGAAAGAATGAGCACTTACATATTTAGAACGCTGGGAGAGTCGGGGGACGAAGAATTGAACGTAACTTTTGTACACGGTGTCCGTTTTGGACCCATAAGTACTTTTTGGAAATGTAGCGACCATTTTGGTTTGAATTCACATCTTCGTCGTGACGTGCGGGGGATTTGGCCATTTTTTCAAAGACTGAGCCCTTGAATATTTAGAATGCTTGGAGAGTCGACGGACGAAGAATTGAGCGCAACATTTGTACACGGTGTCCGTTTTGGGCCCATATGTACGTTTTGGAAATGTAGCAATTGTTTTGGATTGAACTCACCACTTCGTCGTAAGGTACGAGGGATTTTGGCCATTTTTCGAAAGAATGAGCACTTGCATATTTAGAATGCTCGGAGAGTCGACGAACGAAGAATTGAGCGTAACTGTTGCACACGATGTCCGTTTTTGGCCCATAAGTACTTTTTGGAAATGTAGCGCCCGTTTTGGATTGTACTCACGACTTCTTCATGACCTACGAGGGATTTTGGCCATTTTTCGAAAGAATGAGCACTTGCATATTTAGAATGCTCGGAGAGTCGACGAACGAAGAATTGAGCGTAACTTTTGAACACGGTGTCCGTTTTGGGCCCGTAAGTACTTTTTGGAAATGTAGCGACCGTTTTGGATTGTACTCACGACTTCTTCATGACCTACGAGGGATTTTGGCCATTTTTCAAAACAATAAGCACTTGCATATTTAGAATGCTCGGAGAGTCGACGAACGAAGAATTGAGCGTAACTTTTGCACACGATGTCCGTTTTTGGCCCATAAGTACTTTTTGGAAATGTAGCGACCGTTTTAGATTGAAATCACCACTTCGCCATGACGTAGGAGGGATTTTTGCCATTTTTCGAAAGAATGAGCACTTGCATATTTAGAACGCTTGGAGAGTCGGGGGACGAAGAA
>NW_019254266.1:0-1192 GCF_002742605.1 Olea europaea var. sylvestris
TTTCGTCATTTTTCTCGACTGTGTCGGAATTGGCTGAAATATGGGAGTTTGATCGGAAAGAAAAATCGCTCCGGCAGCAATTTTGTCATTTTTCCCGACCGTGTCGGAATGGACTCAAATTCGACAGGTTGATCGGGAACAAAAATCGCGCGGGGGGCAATTTCGTCATTTTTCTCGACTGTGTCGGAATTGGCTGAAATATGGCAGTTTGATCTGAAATAAAAATCGCACCGGGGGTAATTTCGTGATTTTTCGCGACTGCGTCGGAATTGTCTAAAATTCGACAGGTTGATCGGAAACAAAAATCGCGTCGGGGGCAATTTCGTCATTTTCCTCGACTGTGTTGGAATTGGCTGAAATTTGGCAGTTTGATCGGAAATAAAAAACGCGTCGGCGGAAATTTAGTCATTTTTCTCGACTGTGTCGGAATGGGCTCAAATTTGACTGGTTTATCGGGAACAAAAACCGCGACGGGGGCAATTTCGTCATTTTTCTCGACTGTGTCGGAATTGGCTAAAATTTGACAGTTTGACCGGAAATAAAAATCCCGCCGGCAGCAATTTCGTCATTTTTCTCGACTGTGTCGGAATGGGCTCAAATTTGACAGGTTGATCGGGAACAAAAATAGCGCCGGGTGTAATTTCGTCATTTTTCGCGACTGTGTCGGAATTGGCTAAAATTCGACTGGTTGATCGGAAACAAAAACCGCGTCGGGGGCAATTTCGTCATTTTTCTCGAATGTGTCGGAATTGGCTGAAATTTGGCAGTTTGATCGGAAAGAAAAATCGCGCCGGCGGCAATTTCGTCATTTTTCTCCACCGTGTCGGAATGGGCTCAAATTCGACAGGTTGATTGGGAACAAAAATCGCGCCGGGGGCTATTTCGTCTTTTTTCTCGACTGTGTCGGAATTGGCTGAAATATGGGAGTTTGATCTGAAATAAAAATCGTACCGGGGGCAATTTCGTCATTTTTCGCGACTGTGTCGGAATTGGCTAAAATTCGACTGGTTGATCAGAAACAAAAACCGCGTCGGGAGCAATTTCGTCATTTTTCTCGACTGTGTTGGAATTTGCTGAAATTTGGCGGTTTGGTCGGAAATAAAAATCGTGCCGACGAAAATTTCGTCATTTTTCTCGACTGTGTCGGAATGGGCTCAAATTTGACAGGTTTATCGGGAACAAAAACCATCGG
>NW_019254267.1:0-1192 GCF_002742605.1 Olea europaea var. sylvestris
TTTTGTGGGTTAATGTTGGATTGAAGTGACAATAAGTTGACTGGGAATGTATCTATATATTTCATGAGGCTTGTCAAATTTAGTACTCCAATTTTGAGTAACAAAGGTTATAAGTTTAAATTTTAGCTTCCACTCTTTGCATTGAATTATGGATTTCATTATACTTCAGCATTGCAGTCTTGTGGAGTAATTTATAGTTTGCTGAGGTTTTTTCTTCTTTATGTATGTAAGAGCACCATCGTGTCGTTACTTGTTTAGTTGAGTGTTATTGTCGAAAGTGCTGTATATTTACGTTTACCAAATTAACTTCCATGATAATTTTGATCTCATTATATCATTTTTGGTTGTTGAAGTGCAGATGACAGTGGATGAAGATGCCTCAACCCCCTCCACGGTCACTGCATCGCAACTTGAAGTTCACGTACGGTGCTTGAAAGGGGTGAACGTTGTATGAACAAATTTTATGTTATTGGTTGCGATGATTTTTGTATAAATAGGTCCAAATTGACTTACACTTTTGCTTGCCTAGCTCGTTCATGTAATTATTGTTCGTTGCAATGAATGTTGTATAAACCCGGTATGCAGGCGCACATGAATGATCCTAGATTTTTGTACATTATGTTTGAATGTGTTATATCAGAAGTACTTGTACGAAGTTGCTATTTGTTGCTCTTTATGCATGCGCGTGTGACTACAAATTATGTATTCCGGAATTTCCACTAACTCGAGAGTATGCAGTGTAGTTCGATTCGTCATCTAAAAGACAGTAATTTCAGAATCTCTTGAATACATTATGATTCTCGTTTTTGAACTGAGTAAAAAATAAGTACCAGCATAGCAAAATTCATTTAAGTTGTCTTTCATGTAATGTTATAATATATGCAGCAACATGGAAAAAATCTTGCACATAGCTGTTACGTTGAAAAGTTTTTTCTCAATTTCTGGAAGGAGCACCACATTCAAAAACTAAAAATGGAATTGAAAATCGTGCTTAGCTCATTTTTAGTCATTGCCAAAATAATTCAATAGTCATAACTCACATTGGTACTAATCTTCCTACCCCAGCCACCATTTCAGGACATATACTAGGGATTTAAGTATGATTAGAACATCATCCATCACATAGTTTTTTTATCAAATTTTAATTGTATGGGGGTTGGTGATTGGGGCACTAAATGAGTTTCAGTGCATC
>NW_019254268.1:0-1192 GCF_002742605.1 Olea europaea var. sylvestris
TATTGTGCCATAAGTATCAAAATTGAAAGAAATGTGACAAAATAATTTCAATTCACAGAATATTTCACTCGCAAGCTACAATTACAGGTTCCATGGCAGTAGAGGTGTCTCTGTCACACATTTCAGGACCAATGTTTACAAATCCTTCCCCCTGCATTATTACATTAGATGTAAACAGATGTATGCACGAAAATTTTCCTTGACTGGACTATAGAGAGTCAAGTACCTTTGCAATATTTCTGAAATATGTTGTCGTGTAATTCCCTGACGGAAATAAAGCCTCAATAAGATCAGCAAGAACTAGTTGAGGCTGAGAGATAGCTCCGTCATACCAATCTTCCATAGCATCAGCAGTAAGTAAAATGGAAAATATTATCAGAAAATGTCAGGAAGTTTAAAAAAATAAAAATAAAAATGAAATCATTTCAAGAATTTTGCTGATATTCATTTATTTGTAATCCGCAACTGGCCTATAGAAATGCTGTAACTTACCAAGAGCAGTTGAATTTCCAATTCTTTTATCGTATCTCCATAAGCTTTGATTAGCAACAAAAGCAAAGCAAGATTGATCTTCCACATTTAAATTTTCAAGAAAGGTAGAGGAAGTGTAGGCTACTGGATCAGAAGTGTAGGTTTCATCAATCACCACTTCTACAGTCTAAGCAAAAGGAAATTTGTTTAATATAAGTTTACAAGCATGCGAAGAAATCAGAGAAAACCCGATCCCGCCTAACATTAGGAAAGATACAAGAAACACATCGACTTACGCATAGAATTGCATGAAAAGCATCCAAGTCATCAGGTATAGAGATGTTATATGTAACTTTATTGATGGAGTTATCAATATTCTCTCCACCTGCATCCTCCACATACTGCATGCAAAGTTAAGTAAAAATAAATAAATAAATAAATAAAAAATAAATTATATTAAATCTAAAATCCTAAATTTAGGAATTCACAAAGAAATGCTGTAAATTGAGGAATTCACGAAGAAATTCTCCACTCGAGTAGATTACCTTTAGCTTGTACGGCTCTTTTGTGAAAGACCAGACACCCTACAACAATGAAATGAAGGCCTGTGAATACAAGCTCGGAAATAAAAGTTTTGCAAGATTACTCGATTTCACTAACATTTTTATTATTACAAAGTTATAATTTCCGATTTCAATTAACAGACTTGAATAGTTACATT
>NW_019254269.1:0-1192 GCF_002742605.1 Olea europaea var. sylvestris
TTCTTATCCTAATATGCATCATCTGGTTCATAGCTGGTTGAGGTTTCAGAGGCTGATGGTTTGGGAATCATGTTGCATATTTTGTCGAGTGTCGGCTTTTTTATTTTGTGAACAAAAACTAGTATTATATGTTCTTGTACATTGGCGTTACTAGTACTATAGTGTTATTGCACAACAGCTCTTTAACATTGCTGCATTTTGAGGCTCTTTACTTCAATTGATATCATGGATGAGTGGAATTTCATCTTTTTGGTGGGATTAAACTAAATATATATCCTGACTTGATAATTACCCCTTTTTGATCTTATTTTTCAAATTCATTTATTTTATGAGTTCACAATTTTTGTCACTTTTTAACTACATATTTCATTAATTTTTATCAAAATTTACTAAAAATTTAAATTTTTTTGCCAAACCAAATGGGGGCTTAGTTGCGTCTCAAATACTATGTTGGCACCATTATTTGTTTCCATAAAATTGGCTTGGGAAGGCGCGCTACAGTCTTAGACAGTATTAAAAAAAAGAACAAGTTAATAATCTTGTTCATTTTATGTCAATTCTATCTATTGCAGCGTGTCAAACATATATCATTTTGGATTGTGTGCAGTGGCAGATTTAGGTAATGGCGAGTTAGGGTGGTTGCCCTACTTGGATTAGCCAGAGAGAACATTTTTTGGTTGATAATAGATAAAAAAAATTTATATTATATATTTGATAATTTATATTGACAACAAAAATCTTTGGTAACTCAGTTGATTAGTTCTTCCACTATTGAATTGGAGGTCTTGTGTTTGAAACTCTTGAAGGGAAATATTTTTTATAATTTTTGTATTTCAACAATTTTTACCAAAACAAATTTAAAGAATGTGATTCGAATATATTACTTTTCTTAAATATGTTGACCACTTTACCACCATGACACTTATTGATTTTTAGCACATAATGTAACAAAATAATATATATTCAATTTTAATAGTTTAACGCAAGTAGAAACATTTTAACCGATGCGTTGTTGCCCTTCTTCTTGATTTTTTTTTTTCCCTCTAATCAATTGATTTGAGAGCTTGGTTAATTAATGGGGGATGAATTTGTAGAAAAATTGGCCTTAATATCATAAGGAATCTTTCAACAAAACTTTTAATTAATAAAAAATTCCACTTTTCGTTCACCAAAAATCGATTGCGACAAAGTA
>NW_019254270.1:0-15554 GCF_002742605.1 Olea europaea var. sylvestris
GGCGTACGAAGAATTGAGCGTAACTTTTGCTCACGGTGTCCGTTTTGGGCCCATAAGTACTTTTTGGAAATTTAGCGACCGTTATGGATTGAACTCACCACTTCGTCGTGACGTATGACGGATTCCGGCCATTTTTTGAAAGTAAGGGCAATTTTATGCTTGGAAGGCTTGGATAGTCGGCGTACGAAGAATTGAGCGTAACTTTTGCTCACGGTGTCCGTTTTGGGCCCATAAGTACTTTTTGGAAATTTAGCGACCGTTTTGGATTGAACTCACCACTTCGTCGTGACGTATGACGAATTTCGGCCATTTTTTGAAAGAAAGAGCAATTTTATGCTTGAAGGCTTGGATAGTCGGCGTACGAAGAATTGAGCGTACCTTTTGCACACGGTGTCCGTTTCGGGCCCATAAGTACTTTTTGGAAATGTAGCGACCCTTTTGGATTGAACTCTCAACTTCGTCGTGACCTATAAGGGATTTCGGCCATTTTTCGAAAGAATGAGCAATTTAATGTTTGGAAGGCTTGGATAGTCGGCGTACGAAGATTCGAGCGTAACTTTTGCACACGGTGTCCGTTTTGGCCCCATAAGTACTTTTTGGAAATGTAGTGACCCTTTTGGATTGAACTCACTACTTCGTCGTGACATATGAGGGATTTCGGCCATTTTTCGAAAGAACGAGCACTCCCATATTTGGAACGCTCGGATAGTCGGCGTACGAAGAATTGAGCTTAACTTCTGCACAGGGTGTCCGTTTTGGGCACATAAGTACTTTTTGGAAATGTAGCGACCGTTTTGGATTGAACTCACCACTTCGTTGTGACGTCTGTGGGATTTCGGTCATTTTTCGAAAGAACGAGCACTTCTATATTTGGAACGCTCGGATAGTCGGTGTACGAAGAATTGAGCGTAACTTTTGTTCACGGTGTCCGTTTTGGGCCCATAAGTACTTTTTGGAAATGTAGCGACCCTTTTGGATTGAACTCACTACTTCTTCGTGACATATGAGGGATTTCGGCCATTTTTCTAGAGAACGAGCACTCCTATATTTGGAACGCTCGGATAGTCGGCGTACGAAGAATTGAGCTTAACTTCTGCACACGGTGTCCGTTTTGGGCCCATAAGTACTTTTTGGAAATGTAGCGACCGTTTTGGATTTAACTCACCACTTCGTTGTGACGTCTGAGGGATTTCGGCCATTTTTCGAAAGAACGAGCACTTCTATATTTGGAACGCTTGGATAGTCGGTGTACGAAGAATTGAGCGTAACTTTTGCTCACGGTGTCCGTTTTGGGCCCATAAGTACTTTTTGGAAATTTAGCGACCCTTTTGGATTGAACTCACCACTTCGTCGTCACATATGAGGGATTTCGGCCATTTTTCGAAAGAACGAGCACTTCTATATTTGGAACGCTCGGATAGTCGGCGCACGAAGAATTGAGCGTAACTTTTGCACACGGTGTCCGTTTTGGTCCCATAAGTACTTTTTGGAAATGTAGCGACCGTTTTGGATTGAACTCACTACTTAGTCGTGACGTCTGAGGGATTTCGGCCATTTTTCGAAAGATCGAGCACTTCTATATTTGGAACGGTCGGATAGTCGGCGTACGAAGAATTGAGCGTAACTTTTGCAAGAGGTGTCCGTTTCGGGCCCATAAGTACTTTTTGGAAATGTAGCGACCCTTTTGGATTGAACTCACTACTTCAGTTTTACGTATGAGGGATTTGGGCCATTTTTTGGAAAGAATGAGCAGTTTTATGTTTGGAAGGCTTGGATAGTTGGCGTACGAAGAATTGAGCGTAACTTTTGCTCACGGTGTCCGTTTTGGGCCCATAAGTACTTTTTGGAAATTTAGCGACCGTTTTGGATTGAACTCACCACTTCGTCGTGACGTATGACGGATTTCGGCCATTTTTTGAAAGTAAGAGCAATTTTATGCTTGAAGGCTTGGATAGTCGGCGTACGAAGAATTGAGCGTACCTTTTGCACACGGTGTCTGTTTCGGGCCCATAAGTACTTTTTGGAAATGTAGCGACCCTTTTGGATTGAACTCTCAACTTCGTCGTGACCTACAAGGGATTTCGGCCATTTTTCGAAAGAATGAGCAATTTTATGTTTGGAAGGCTTGGATAGTTGGCGTGCGAAGAATTGAGCGTAACTTTTGCACACGGTGTCCGTTTTGGCCCCATAAGTACTTTTTGGAAATGTAGTGACCCTTTTGGATTGAACTCATTGCTTCGTCGTGACGTCTGAGGGATTTCGGCCATTTTTCGAAAGAATGAGCACTTGCATATTTGGAACGCTTGGAGAGTCGACGGACGAAGAATTGAGCGTAACTTTTGCACACGGTGTCCGTTTTGGGTCCATAAGTACTTTTTGGAAATGTAGCGGCCCTTTTGGATTGAACTCATTGCTTCGTCGTGACGTCTGAGGGATTTCGGCCATTTTTCGAAAGAATGAGCACTTGCATATTTGGAACGCTTGGAGAGTCGACGGACGAAGAATTGAGCGTAACTTTTGCACACGGTGTCCGTTTTGGGTCCATAAGTACTTTTTGGAAATGTAGCGGCCCTTTTGGATTGAACTCACAACTTCGTCGTGACATATGAGGGATTTCGGCCATTTTTCGAAAGAACGAGCACTTCTATATTTGGAACGCTCGAATAGTCGGCGTACGAAGAATTGGGCATAACTTTTGCACACGGTGTCCGTTTTGGGCCCATAAGTACTTTTTGGAAATATAGCGACCCTTTTGGATTGAACTCATTGCTTCGTCGTGACGTCTGAGGGATTTCGGCCATTTTTCGAAAGAACGAGCACTTCTATATTTGGAACGCTCGGATAGTCGGCGTAAAAAGAATTGAGCGTAACTTTTGCACTCGGTGTTCGTTTTGCGCCCATAAGTACTTTTTGAAAATGTAGCGACCCTTTTGGATTGAACTCACCACTTCATTGTGACGTATGATGGATTTTGGCCATTTTCTGAAAGAATTAGCCCTTTTATACTTGGAAGGCTTGGATAGTCGGCGTACGAATATTTGAGCGTACCTTTCGCACACGGTGTCCGTTTTGGGCCCATAAGTACTTTTTGGAAATTTATCGACCCTTTTGGATTGAACTCACAACTTCGTCGTAACGTATGACGGATTTTGCCCAATTTTTGAAAGAAAGAGCAATTTTATGTTTGAAGGCTTGGAAAGTCGGCGTACGGAGAATTGAGCGTACCTTTTGCACACGATGTCCGTTTTGGGCTCATAAGTACTTTTTGGAAGTGTAGCGACCCTTTTGGATTGAACTCACAACTTCGTCGTAACGTATGACGGATTTTGCCCAATTTTTGAAAGAAAGAGCAATTTTATGTTTGAAGGCTTGGAAAGTCGGCGTACGGAGAATTGAGCGTACCTTTTGCACACGGTGTCCATTTAGGGCTCATAAGTACTTTTTGGAAGTGTAGCGACCCTTTTGGATTGAACTCACAACTTCATCGTGACCTATAAGGGATTTCAGCCATTTTTCAAAAGAACGAGCACTTCTATATTTGGAACGCTCGGATAGTCGGTGTACGAAGATTTGATCGTAACTTTTGGACACGGTGTTCTTTTTGGGCCCATAACTACTTTTGGAAATGTAGTGACCCTTTTGGATTGAACTCACTGCTTCGTCGTGACGTCTGAGGGATTTCAGCCATTTTTCAAAAGAACGAGAACTTCTATATTTGGAACGCTCGGATAGTCGGCGTACCAAAAATTGAGCGTAACTTTTGCACACGGTGTTCGTTTTGGGCCCATAAGTACTTTTTGAAAATGTAGCGACCCTTTTGGATTGAACTCACCACCTCATCGTGACGTATGACGGATTTTGACCATTTTCTGAAAGAATTAGCACTTTTATACTTGGAAGGCTTGGATAGTCGGCGTACGAAGAATTGAGCGTACCTTTCGTACACGGTGTCCATTTTGGGCCCATAAGAACTTTTTGGAAATGTAGCGACCCTTTTGGAGTGAACTCACAACTTCATCGTGACGCATGACGGATTTCAGCCATTTTTTGAAAGAAAGAGCAATTTTTTGTTTGAAGGCTTGGATAGTCGGCGTATGAAGAATTGAGCGTACCTTTTGCACACGGTGTCCATTTTGGGCCCATAAGAACTTTTTGGAAATGTAGCGACCGTTTTGGATTGAACTCACTACTTCGTCGTGACGTCTGTGGGATTTCGGCCATTTTTTGAAAGAACGAGCACTTCTATATTTGGAACGCTCGGATAGTCGGCGCGCGAAGAATTGAGCGTAACTTTTGCACACGGTGTCCGTTTTGGCCCCATAAGTACTTTTTGGAAATGTAGCGACCCTTTTGGATTGAACTCACAACTTCATCGTAACATATGAGGGATTTCGGCCATTTTTTAAAACAACAAGCACTTCTATATTTGGAACGCTCGGATAGTCGGCGCACGAAGAATTGAGCGTAACTTTTGCACACGGTGTCCGTTTTGGGCCCATAAGTACTTTTTGGAAATGTAGCGACCGTTTTGGATTGAACTCACTACTTCGTCGTGACGTATGAGGTATTTCGGCCATTTTTCGAAACAACAAGCACTTCTATATTTGGAACGCTCGGATAGTCGGCGTACGAAGAATTGAGCGTAACTTTTGCAAGAGGTTTCCGTTTCGGGCCCATAAGTACTTTTTGGAAATGTAGCAACCCTTTTGGATTGAACTCACTACTTCGATTTTACGTATGAGGGATTTCGGCAACTTTTTGGAAAGAATGAGCAGTTTTATGTTTGGAAGGCATGGATAGTCGGCGTACGAAGAATTGAGCGTAACTTTTGCTCACGGTGTCCGTTTTGCGCCCATAAGTACTTTTTGGAAATTTAGCGACCGATGTGGATTGAACTCACCACTTCGTCTTGACGTATGATGGATTTCGGCCATTTTTTGAAAGAAAGAGCAATTTTATGCTTGAAGGCTTGGATAGTCGGTGTACGAAGAATTGAGTGTACCTTTTGCACACGGTGTCCGTTTCGGGCCCATAAGTACTTTTTGGAAATGTAGCAACCCTTTTGGATTGAACTCTCAACTTCGTCGGGACCTATAAGGGATTTCGGCCATTTTTCGAAAGAATGAGCAATTTTATGTTTGGAAGGCTTGGATAGTCGGCGTACGAAGAATTGAGCGTAACTTTTGCACACGGTGTCCGTTTTGGCCCTATAAGTACTTTTTGGAAATGTAGCGACCCTTTTGGATTGAACTCACTACTTCGTCATGACATATGAGGGATTTCGGCCATTTTTCGAAAGAACGAGCACTTCTATATTTGGAATGCTCGGATAGTCGGCGTACGAAGAATTGAGCGTAACTTTTGCACACGGTGTCCGTTTTGGGCCCATAAGTACTTTTTGGAAATGTAGCGACCGTTTTGGATTGAACTCACTACTTCGTCGTGACTTCTGAGGGATTTTGGCCATTTTTTGAAAGAACAAGCACTTCTATATTTGGAACGCTCGGATAGTCGACGTACGAAGAATTGAGCGTAACTTTTGCAAGAGGTGTACGTTACGGGCCCATAGTAATTTTTGGAAATGTAGCGACCATTTTGGATTGAACTCACTACTTCGTCGTGACGTCTGAGGGATTTCGGCCATTTTTCGATAGAACGAGCACTTCTATATTTGGAACGCTCGGATAGTCGGCATACGAAGAATTGAGCGTAACTTTTGCACACGGTGTTCGTTTTGGGCCCATAAGTACTTTTTGGAAATGTAGCGACCGTTTTGGATTGAACTCACCACTTCATCGGGACGTATGACGGATTTTGGCCATTTTTTGAAAGAATTAGCACTTTTATACTTGGAAGGCTTGGGTAGTCGGCGTACGAAGAATTGAGCTTACCTTTCGCACACGGTGTCCGTTTTGGGCCCATAAGTACTTTTTGGAAATGTAGCGACCCTTTTGGATTGAACTCACAACTTCGTCGTGACCTATAAGGGATTTCGGCCTTTTTCGAAAGAATGAGCAATTTTATGTTTGGAAGGCCTGGATAGTCGACGTACGAAGAATTGAGCGTAACTTTTGCACACGGTGTTCGTTTTGGCCCCATAAGTACTTTTTGGAAATGTAGCGACCCTTTTGGATTGAACTCACAACTTCATCGTAACATATGAGGGATTTCGGCCATTTTTCGAAAGAACGAGCACTTCTATATTTGGAACGCTCGGATAGTCGGCGCACGAAGAATTGAGCGTAACTTTTGCACACGGTGTCCGTTTTTGGCCCATAAGTACTTTTTGGAAATGTAGCGACCGTTTCGAATTGAACTCACTACTTAGTCGTGACGTCTGAGGGATTTCGTCCATTTTTTGAAAGAACGAGCACTTCTATATTTGGAACGCTCGGATAGTCGGCGTTTGAAGAATTGAGCGTAAATTTTGCAAGAGGTGTCCGTTTCGGGCCCATAAGTACTTTTTAGAAATGTAGCGACCCTTTTGGATTGAACTCACTACTTCGGTTTTACGTATGAGGGATTTGGGCAATTTTTTGGAAAGAATGAGCAGTTTTATGTTTGGAAGGCTTGGATAGTCAACGTACGAAGAATTGAACGTAACTTTTGCTCACGGTGAACGTTTTGGGCCCATAAGTACTTTTTGGAATTTACCGACCGATTTGGATTGAACTCACCACTTCGTCATGACGTATGACGGATTTTGGCCATTTTTTGAAAGAAATAGCAATTTTATGCTTGAAGGCTTGGATAGTCGACGTACGAAAAATTGAGCGTACTTTTGCACACGGTGTCCGTTTCGGGCCCATAAGTACTTTTTGAAAATGTAGCGACCCTTCTGGATTGAATTCTCAACTTCGTCGTGACCTATAAGGGATTTCGGCCATTTTTCGAAAGAATGAGCAATTTTATGTTTGGAAGGCTTGGATAGTCGGCGTACGAAGAATTGAGCGTAACTTTTGCTCACGGTGTCCGATTTGGGCCCGTAAGTACTTTTTTGAAATTTAGCGACCGATTTGGATTGAACTCACCACTTCGTCATGACGTATGATGGATTTTGGCCACTTTTTGAAAGAAAGAGCAATTTTATGCTTGAAGGCTTGGATAGTCGGCGTACGAAGAATTGAGCGTACCTTTTGCACACGGTGTCCGTTTCGGGCCCATAAGAACTTTTTGGAAATGTAGCGCCCCTTTTGGATTGAACTCTCAACTTCGTCGTGACCTATAAGGGATTTCGGCCATTTTTCGAAAAAATGAGCAATTTTATGTTTGGAAGGCTTGGATAGTCGGCGTACGAAGAATTGAGCGTCACTTTTGCACACGGTGTCCGTTTCGGGCCCATAAGAACTTTTTGGAAATGTAGCGACCGTTTTGGATTGAACTCACTACTTCGTCGTGACATATGAGGGATTTCGGCCATTTTTTGAAAGAACGAGCACTTCTATATTTGGAACGCTCGGATAGTGGACGTACGAAGAATTGAGCGTAACTTTTGCACACGGTGTCCGTTTTGAGCCTATAAGTACTTTTTGGAAATGTAGCGACCGTTTTGGATTGAACTCACTACTTCGTCGTGACTTCTGAGGGATTTTGGTCATTTTTCGAAAGAACAAGCACTTCTATATTTGGAACGCTCGGATAGTCCGCGTACGAAGAATTGAGCGCAACTTTTGTAAGACGTGTCCGTTTCGGGCCCATAGTACTTTTTGGAAATGTAGCGACCATTTTGGATTGAACTCACTACTTCATCGTGACGTCTGAGGGATTTTCGCCATTTTTCGATAGAACGACCACGTCTATATTTGGAATGCTCGAATAGTCGGCGTACGAAGAATTGAGCGTAACTTTTGCACACGGTGTTCGTTTTGGGCCCATAAGTACTTTTTGGAAATAGCGACCCTTTTGGATTGAACTCCCAACTTCATCATGACCTATAAGGGATTTCGGCCATTTTTCGAAAGAATGAGCAATTTTATGTTTGGAAGGCTTGGACCGTTTTGGATTGCACTCACCACTTCGTCGTGATGTATGAGGGATTTCAGCCATTTTTGGAAAGATTGAGCAGTTTTATGTTTGGAAGGCTTGGACCGTTTTGGATTGCACTCACCACTTCGTCGTGATGTATGAGGGATTTCAGCCATTTTTGGAAAGATTGAGCAGTTTTATGTTTGGAAGGCTTGGACCGTTTTGGATTGCACTCACCACTTCGTCGTGATGTATGAGGGATTTCAGCCATTTTTGGAAAGATTGAGCAGTTTTATGTTTGGAAGGCTTGGATAGTCGGCGTACGAAGAATTGAGCGTAACTTTTGCACACGGTGTTCGTTTTGGGCCCATAAGTACTTTTTGGAAATGTAACGACCCTTTTGGATTGAACTCACCACTTCATCGTGACGTATGACTAATTTCGGCCATTTTTTGAAAGAAAGAGCAATTTTATGTTTGGAAGGCTTGGATAGTCGGCGTACGAAGAATTCAGCGTACCTTTTGCATAAGGTGACCGTTTCGGGCCTGTAAGTACTTTTTGGAAATGTAGCGACCCTTTTTGATTGAACTCTCAACTTCGTCGTGACCTAGAAGGGATTTCGGCCATTTTTTGAAAGAAAGAGCAATTTTATGTTTGAAGGCTTGGATAGTCGGCGTATGAAGAATTGAGCGTAACTTTTGCACAAGGTGTCCGTTTTAGGACCATATGTACTTTTTGGAAATGTAGCGACCGTTTTGGATTGAACTCACTACTTCGTCGTTACGTCTGGGGGATTTCGGTCATTTTTCGAAAGAATGAGCACTTCTATATTTGGAATGCTCGGATAGTCGGCGTACGAAGAATTGAGCGTAACTTTTGGACACGGTGTCCGTTTCGGGCCCATAAGTACTTTTTGGATATGTAGCGACCCTTTTGGATTGCATTCACTACTTCGTCGTGATGTATGACGAATTTCGACCATTTTTTGAAAGAAAGAGAAATTTTATGTTTGAAGCCTTGGATAGTCGGCGTATGAAGAATTGAGTGTAACTTTTGCACAAGGTGTCCGTTTTAGGACCATGAGTACTTTTTGGAAATGTAGCGACCGTTTTGGATTGAACTCACTACTTCGTCGTTACGTCTGGGGGATTTCGGTCATTTTTCGAAAGAATGAGCACTTCTATATTTGGAATGCTCGGATAGTCGGCGTACGAAGAATTGAGCGTAACTTTTGCACACGGTGTCCGTTTCGGGCCCATAAGTACTTTTTGGATATGTAGCGACCCTTTTGGATTGCATTCACTACTTCGTCGTGATGTATGACGAATTTCGGCCATTTTTTGAAAGAAAGAGAAATTTTATGTTTGAAGGCTTGGATAGTCGGCGTATGAAGAATTGAGTGTAACTTTTGCACAAGGTGTCCGTTTTAGGACCATAAGTACTTTTTGGAAATGTAGCGACCGTTTTGGATTGAACTCACCACTTCGTCGTTACGTCTGGGGGATTTCGGCCATTTTTCAAAAGAATGAGCACTTCTATATTTGGAATGCTCGGATAGTCGGCGTACGAAGAATTGAGCGTAACTTTTGGACACGGTGTCCGTTTCGACCCCATAAGTACTTTTTGGAAATGTAGCGACCCTTTTGGATTGAACTCACAACTTCGTCGTTACATATGATGGGTTTCGGCCATTTTTCGAAAGAACGAGCACTTCTATATTTGGAACGCTCGGATAGTCGGCGTACGAAGAATTGAACGTAACTTTTGCACACGGTGTCCGTTTTGGCTCAGTAAGTACTTTTTGGAAATGTAGCGACCCTTTTGGATTGAACTCACAACTTCGTCGTGACATATGAGGGATTTCGGCCACTTTTCAAAAGAACGAGCACTTCTATATTTGGAACGCTCGGATAGTCGGCGTACAAAGAATTGAGCGTAACTTTTGCACACGGTGTCCGTTTCGGGCCCATAAGTACTTTTTGGATATGTAGCGACCCTTTTGGATTGCACTCACTACTTCGTCGTGATGTATGACGAATTTCGGCCTTTTTTTGAAAGAAAGAGCAATTTTATGTTTGAAGGCTTGGATAGTCAGCGTATGAAGAATTGAGCGTAAGTTTTGCACAAGGTGTCCGTTTTAGGACCATAAGTACTTTTTGGAAATGTAGCGACCGTTTTGGATTGAACTCACTACTTCGTCGTTACGTCTGGGGGATTTTGGCCATTTTTCGAAAGAATGAGCACTTCTATATTTGGAATGCTCGGATAGTCGGCGTACGAAGAATTGAGCGTAACTTTTGGACACGGTGTCCGTTTCGGCCCCATAAGTACTTTTCGGAAATGTAGCGCCCGTTTTGGATTGAACTCACAACTTCGTCGTTACATATGAGGGATTTCGGCCATTTTTCGAAAGAACGAGCACTTCTATATTTGGAACGCTCGGATAGTCGGCGTACGAAGAATTGAGCGTAACTTTTGGACACGGTGTCCGTTTCGGCCCCATAAGTACTTTTCGGAAATGTAGCGCCCGTTTTGGATTGAACTCACAACTTCGTCGTTACATATGAGGGATTTCGGCCATTTTTCGAAAGAACGAGCACTTCTATATTTGGAACGCTCGGATAGTCGGCGTACGAAGAATTGAGCGTAACTTTTGCAAGAGGTGTCCGTTTCGGGCCCATAAGTACTTTTTGGAAATGTAGCGACCATTTTGGATTGAACCCACTACTTCGTCGAGACGTCTGAGGGATTTTGGCCATTTTTTGAAAGAACGAGCAGTTCAATATTTGGAACGCTCGGATAGTCGGCGTACGAAGAATTGAGCGTAACTTTTGCAAGAGGTGTCCGTTTCGGGCCTATAAGTACTTTTTGGAAATGTAGCGACCCTTTTGGATTGAACTCACTACTTCATCGTGACGTAGGAGGGATTTTTGCCATTTTTGGAAAGAATGAGCAGTATTATGTTTGGAAGGCTTGGATAGTCGGCGTACGAAGAATTGAGCGTAACTTTTGCACACGGTGTCCGTTTCGGGCCCATAAGTACTTTTTGGAAATGTAGCGTCCCTTTTGGAATGAACTCACTACTTCGTCGTGACGTATGAGGGATTTCGGCCATTTTTCGAAACAATGAGCACTTTTATATTTGGAAGGCATCGATTGTCGGCGTTCGAAGAATTGAGCGTAACTTTTGCTCACGGTGTCCGTTTTGGGCCCTTAAGTACTTTTTGGAAATTTAGCGACCGTTTTGGATTGAACTCACTACTTCGGTTTTACGTATGAGGGATTTCGGCAACTTTTTGGAAAGAATGAGCAATTTTATGTTTGGAAGGCATGGATAGTCGGCGTACGAAGAATTGAGCGTAACTTTTTCTCACGGTGTCCGTTTTGGGCCCATAAGTACTTTTTGGAAATTTAGCGACCGATTTGGATTGAACTCACCACTTCGTCATGACGTATGACGGATTTTGGCCATTTTTTGAAAGAGAGAGCAATTTTATGCTTGAAGGCTTGGATAGTCGGCGTACGAAGAATTGAGCGTACCTTTTGCACACGGTGTCCGTTCCGGGCCCATAAGTACTTTTTGGAAATGTAGCGACCCTTTTGGATTGAACTCTCAACTTCGTCGGGACCTATAAGGGATTTCGGCCATTTTTCAAAAGAATGAGCAATTTTATGTTTGGAAGGCTTGGATAGTCGGCGTACGAAGAATTGAGCGTAACTTTTGCACACGGTGTCCGTTTTGGCCCGATAAGTACTTTTTGGAAATGTAGCGACCCTTTTGGATTGAACTCACTACTTCATCATGACATATGAGGGATTTCGGCCATTTTTTGAAAGAATGCGCACTTCTATATTTGGAATGCTCGGATAGTCGGCGTACGAAGAATTGAGCGTAACTTTTGCACACGGTGTCCGTTTTGGGCCCATAAGTACTTTTTGGAAATGTAGCGACCGTTTTGGATTGAACTCACTACTTCGTCGTGACTCCTGAGGGATTTTGGCCATTTTTTGAAAGAACAAGCACTTCTATATTTGGAACGCTCAGATAGACGACGTACGAAGAATTGAGCGTAACTTTTGCAAGAGGTGTACGTTACGGGCCCATAGTACTTTTTGGAAATGTAGCGACCATTTTGGATTGAACTCACTACTTCGTCGTGACGTCTAAGGGATTTCGGCCATTTTTCGATAGAACGAGCACTTCTATATTTGGAACGCTCGGATAGTCGGCATACGAAGAATTGAGCGTAACGTTTGCACACGGTGTTCGTTTTGGGCCCATAAGTACTTTTTGGAAATGTAGCGACCATTTTGGATTGAACTCACCACTTCATCGGGACGTATGACGGATTTTGGCCATTTTTTGAAAGAATTAGCACTTTTATACTTGGAAGGCTTGGATAGTCGGCGTACGAAGAATTGAGCTTACCTTTCGCACACGGTGTCCGTTTTGGGCCCATAAGTACTTTTTGGAAATGTAGCGACCCTTTTGGATTGAACTCACAACTTCATTGTAACATATGAGGGATTTCGGCCATTTTTCGAAAGAACGAGCACTTCTATATTTGGAACGCTCGGATAGTCGACGCACGAAGAATTTAGCGTAACTTTTGCACACGGTGTCCGTTTTTGGCCCATAAGTACTTTTTGGAAATTTAGCGACCGTTTTGAATTGAACTCACTACTTAGTCGTGACGTCTGAGGGATTTCGGCCATTTTTCGAAAGAACGAGCACTTCTGTATTTGGAATGCTCGGATAGTCGGCGTACGAAGAATTGAGCGTAACTTTTGCAAGAGCTGTCCGTTTCGGGCCCATAAGTACTTTTTAGAAATGTAGCGACCCTTTTGGATTGAACTCACTACTTCGGTTTTACGTATGAGGGATTTGGGCAATTTTTTGGAAAGAATGAGCAGTTTTATGTTTGGAAGGCTTGGATAGTCCGCGTACGAAGAATTGAGCGTAACTTTTGCTCACGGTGTCCGTTTTGGGCCCATAAGTACTTTTTGGAATTTAGCGACCGATTTGGATTGAACTTACCACATCGTCATGACGTATGACGGATTTCGGCCATTTTTTGAAAGAAAGGGCAATTTTATGCTTGAAGGCTTGGATAGTCGGCGTACGAAAAATTGAGCGTACTTTTGCACACGTTGTCCGTTTCGGGCCCATAAGTACTTTTTGAAAATGTAGCGACCCTTTTGGATTGAACTCACCACTTCGTCGTGACGTATGATGGCTTTCGGCCATTTTTTGAAAGAAAGGGCAATTTTATGCTTGAAGGCTTGGATAGTCGGCGTACGAAGAATTGAGCGTAACTTTTGCTCACGGTGTCCGTTTTGGGCCCATAAGTACTTTTTGGAAATTTAGCGACCAATTTGGATTGAACTCACCACTTCGTCATGACGTATGACGGATTTTGGCCATTTTTTGAAAGAAAGAGCAATTTTATGCTTGAAGGCTTGGATAGTCGGCATACGAAGAATTGAGCGTACCTTTTGCACACTGTGTCCGTTTCGGGCCCATAAGTACTTTTTGGAAATGTAGCGACCCTTTTGGATTGAACTCTCAACTTCTTCGTGACCTATAAGGGATTTCGGCCGTTTTTCGAAAGAATGAGCAATTTTATGTTTGGAAGGCTTGGATAGTCGGCGTACGAAGAATTGAGCGTAACTTTTGCACACGGTGTCCGTTTTGGCCCCATAAGTACTTTTTGAAAATGTAGCGACCCTTTTGGATTGAACTCACTACTTCGTCGTGACATATGAGGGATTTCGGCCATTTTTTGAAAGAACGAGCACTTCTATATTTGGAACGCTCGGATAGTCGACGTACAAAGAATTGAGTTAACTTTTGCACACGTTGTCCGTTTTGGGCCTATAAGTACTTTTTGGAAATGTAGCGACCGTTTTGGATTGAACTCACTACTTCGTCCTGACTTCTGAGGGATTTCGGTCATTTTTCGAAAGAACAAGCACTTCTATATTTGGAACGCTCGGATAGTCCGCGTACGAAGAATTGAGCGCAACTTTTGCAAGACGTGTCCGTTTCGGGCCCATAGTACTTTTTGGAAATGTAGCGACCATTTTGGATTGAACTCACTACTTCATCGTGACGTCTGAGGAATTTTTGCCATTTTTCGATAGAACGACCACTTCTATATTTGGAACGCTCGGATAGTCGGCGTACGAAGAATTGAGCGTAACTTTTGCACACGGTGTTCGTTTTGGGCCCATAAGTACTTTTTGGAAATGTAGCGACCCTTTTGGATTGAACTCACCACTTCATCGTGACATATGATGGATTTTGGCCATTTTCTGAAAGAATTAGCACTTTTGTACTTGGAAGACTTGGATAGTCGGCGTACGAAGAATTGAGCGTACCTTTCGCACACGGTGTCCGTTTTGGGCCCATAAGTACTTTTTGGAAATCTAGAGACCCTTTTGGATTGAACTCACAACTTCATCATGACCTATAAGGGATTTCGGCCATTTTTCGAAAGAATGAGCAATTTTATGTTTGGAAGGCTTGGATAGTCGGCGTACGAAGAATTGAGCGTAACTTTTGCACACGGTGCACGTTTTGGACCCATAAGTTCTTTTTTGGAAATGTGGCGACCCTTTTGGATTGAACTCACTACTTCGCCATGACGTATTAGGGATTTTGGCCATTTTTTGGAAAGAGTGAGCAGTTTTATGTTTGGAAGGCTTGGATAGTCGGCGTACGAAGAACTGAGCGTAACTTTTGCACACGGTGTTCATTTTGGGCCCATAAGTACTTTTTGGAAATGTAGCGACCCTTTTGGATTGAACTCACCACTTCGTTGTGACGTATGACTGATTTCAGCCATTTTTTGAATGAAAGAGCAATTTTATGTTTGGAAGGCTTGGATAGTCAGCGTATGAAGAATTCAGCGTACCTTTTGCATACGGTGTCCGTTTCGGGCCTGTAAGTACTTTTTGGAAATGTAGCGACCCTTTTTGATTGAACTCACAACTTCATCGTGACCTATAAGGGATTTCGGCCATTTTTCAAAAGAATGAGCAATTTTATGTTTGGAAGGCTCGGATAGTCGGCGTACGAAGAATTGAGCGTAACTTTTGCACACGGTGTCCGTTTTGGCCCAGTAAGTACTTTTTGGAAATGTAGCGACCCTTTTGGATTGAACTCACAACTTCGTCGTGACATATGAGGGATTTCGGCCACTTTTCGAAAGAACGAGCACTTCTATATTTGGAACGCTTGGATAGTCGGCGTACAAAGAATTGAGTGTAACTTTTGCACACGGTGCCCGTTTCGGGCCCATAAGCACTTTTTGGAAATGTAGCGACCCTTTTAGATTGAACTCGCAACTTTGTCGTGACCTATATGGGATTTCGGCCATTTTTCGAAAGAATGAGCAATTTTATATTTGGAAGGCTTGGATAGTCGGCGTACGAAGAATTGAGCGTAACTTTTGCACACGGTGTCCGTTTTGGCTCAGTAAGTACTTTTTGGAAATGTAGCGACCCTTTTGGATTGAACTCACAACTTCGTCGTGACATATGAGGGATTTCGGCCACTTTTTGAAAGAACGAGCACTTCTATATTT
>NW_019254270.1:15752-24107 GCF_002742605.1 Olea europaea var. sylvestris
GGTGTCCGTTTCGGGCCCATAAGTACTTTTTGGAAATGTAGCGACCCTTTTGGATTGAACTCACTACTTCATTGTTACGTATGAGGGATTTTGGCCATTTTTTGGAAAGAGTGAGCAGTTTTATGTTTTGAAGGCTTGGATAGTCGGCGTACGAAGAATTGAGCGTAACTTTTGCACACGGTGTCCGTTTTGGCTCAGTAAGTACTTTTTGGAAATGTAGCGACCCTTTTGGATTGAACTCACAACTTCGTCGTGACATATGAGGGATTTCGGCCACTTTTTGAAAGAACGAGCACTTCTATATTTAGAACGCTCGGATATTCGGCGTGCAAAGAATTGAGCGTAACCTTTGCACACGGTGTCCGTTTCGGGCCCATAAGTACTTTTTGGAAATGTAGCGACCCTTTTGGATTGCACTCACTACTTCGTCGTGATGTATGACGAATTTCGGCCATTTTTTGAAAGAAAGAGCAATTTTATGTTTGAAGGCTTGGATAGTCGGCGTACGAAGAATTGAGCGTAACTTTTGCACACGGTGTCCGTTTTTGGACCATAAGTACTTTTTGGAAATGTAGCGACCGTTTTGGATTGAACTCACTACTTCGTCGAGACGTCTGGGGGATTTCGGCCATTTTTCGAAAGAATGAGCACTTCTATATTTGGAATGCTCGGATAGTCGGCGTACGAAGAATAGAGCGTAACTTTTGGACACGGTGTGCATTTTGGCCCCATAAGTTCTTTTTGGAAATGTAGCGACCCTTTTGGATTGAACTCACAACTTCGTCGTTACATATGAGGGATTTCGGCCATTTTTCGAAAGAACGAGCACTTCTATATTTGGAACGCTCGGATAGTCGGCATACGAAGAATTGAGCGTAACTTTTGCACACAGTGTCTGTTTTGGGCCCATAAGTACTTTTTGAAAATGTAGCGGCCGTTATGGATTGAACTTGCTACTTCTTCATGACGTCTGAGGGATTTCGGCCATTTTTTGAATGAACGAGCACTTCTATATTTGGAACGCTCGGATAGTCGACGTACGAAGAATTGAGCGTAACTTTTGCAAGAGGTGTCCGTTTCGGGCCCATAAGTACTTTTTGGAAATGTAGCGACCATTTTGGATTGAACTCACTACTTCGTCGTGACGTCTGAGGGATTTTGGCCATTTTTCGATAGAACGAGCACTTCTATATTTGGAACGATCGGATAGTCGGCGTACGAAGAATTGAGCGTAACTTTTGCAAGGGGTGTCCGTTTCGGGCCCATAAGTACTTTTCGGAAGTGTAGCGACCCTTTTGGATTGAACTCACCACTTCGTCGTGACGTATGATGGATTTTGGCCATTTTTGGAAAGAATGCACAGTTTTATGTTTGGAAGGCTTGGATAATCGGCGTACGAAGAATTGAGCGTAACTTTTGCACACGGTGTCCGTTTCGGGCCCATAAGTACTTTTTGGAACTGTAGCGACCCTTTTGGATTGAACTCACTACTTCGTCGTGAGGTAAAAGGGATTTTGGCCATTTTTTGGAAGGAGTGAGCGGTTTTATGTTTGGAAGGCTTGGATAGTCGGCGTACGAAGAATTGAGCGTAACTTTTGCACACGGTGTTCGTTTTGGGCCCATAAGTACTTTTTGGAAATGTAGCGACCCTTTTGGATTGAATTCACACCTTCATCATGACGTATGACGGATTTTTGGCCATTTTCTGACAAAATGTAGCGACCGTTTTGGATTGAACTCACTACTTCGTCGTGACGTCTGGGGGATTTCGGCCATTTTTCGAAAGAATGAGCACTTCTATATTTGGAATACTCGGATAGTTGGCGTACGAAGAATTGAGCGTAACTTTTGCACACGGTGTCCGTTTTGGCCCAGTAAGTACTCTTTGGAAATGTAGCAACCTTTTTGGATTGAACTCACAACTTCGTCGTGACATATGAGGGATTTCGGCCATTTTTCAAAAGAACGAGAACTTCTATATTTGGAACGCTTGGATAGTCGGCGAACAAAGAATTGAGAATAACTTTTGCACACGGTGTCCGTTTCGGGCCCATAAGTACTTTTTGGAAATGTAGCGACCTTTTGGATTGCACTCACTACATCGCCGTGACGTATGATGGATTTCGGCCATTTTTTGAAAGAAAGAGAAATTTTATGTTTGAAGGCTTGGATAGTCGGCGTACGAAGAATTGAGCGTAACTTTTGCACACGGTGTCCGTTTTTGGCCCATAAGTACTTTTTGGAAATGTTGCGACCGTTTTGGATTGAACTCACTACTTCGTCGTGACATCTGAGGGATTTCAACCATTTTTTGAATGAATGAGCACTTCTATATTTGGAACGCTCGGATAGTCGGCGTACGAAGAATTGAGCGTAACTTTTGTAAGAGGTGCCCGTTTCGGGCCCATAAGTACTTTTTCAAAGTGTAGCGAGCCTTTTGGATTGAACTCACTAATTCGTCATGATGTATGAGGGATTTTGGCCATTTTTGGAAAGAATGCGCAGTTTTATGTTTGGAAGGCTTGGATAGTCAGCGTACGAAGAATTGAGCGTAACTTTTACACACGGTGTCCGTTTCGGGCCCAAAAGTACGTTTTGGAAATGTAGCGACCCTTTTGGATTGAACTCACTACTTCGTCGTGACGTAAAAGGGATTTTGGCCATTTTTTGGAAAGAGTGAGTAGTTTTATGTTTGGAAGGCTTGGATAGTCGGCGTACAAAGAACTGGGCGTAACTTTTGCACACGGTGTTCGTTTTAGGCCCATAAGTACTTTTTGGAAATGTAGCGACCCTTTTGGATTGAAGTCACCACTTCATCATGACGTATGACGGATTTTGGCCTTTTTCTGGAAGAATTAGCACTTTTATACTTGGAAGGCTGGGATAGTCGGCGTACGAAGAATTGAAGGTACCTTTCGCACATGGTGTCCGTTTCGGGCCTATAGTACTTTTTGGAAATGTAGCGACCCTTTTGGATTGCACTCACTACTTCGTTGTGACGTATGACGGATTTTGGCCATTTTTTGAAAGAAAGAGCAATTTTATGTTTGAAGGCTTGGATAGTCGGCGTACAAAGAATTCAGCGTAACTTTTGCACACGGTGACCGTTTTGGCCCCATAAGTACTTTTCGGAAATGTAGCGACCGTTTTGGATTGACCTCACCACTTCCTCGTGACGTACGAGGGATTTTGGCCATTTTCGGAAAGGGATAGTCGGCGTACAAAGAATTCAGCGTAACTTTTGCACACGGTGACCGTTTTGGCCCCATAAGTACTTTTCGGAAATGTAGCGACCGTTTTGGATTGACCTCACCACTTCCTCGTGACGTACGAGGGATTTTGGCCATTTTCGGAAAGGGATAGTCGGCGTACAAAGAATTCAGCGTAACTTTTGCACACGGTGACCGTTTTGGCCCCATAAGTACTTTTCGGAAATGTAGCGACCGTTTTGGATTGACCTCACCACTTCCTCGTGACGTACGAGGGATTTTGGCCATTTTCGGAAAGGGATAGTCGGCGTACAAAGAATTCAGCGTAACTTTTGCACACGGTGACCGTTTTGGCCCCATAAGTACTTTTCGGAAATGTAGCGACCGTTTTGGATTGACCTCACCACTTCCTCGTGACGTACGAGGGATTTTGGCCATTTTTTGAAAGAACGAGCACTTCCACAACTTCGTCGTGACGTCTGAGGGATTTCGGTCATTTTTTGAATGAACGAGCACTTCTATATTTGGAACGCTCGGATAGTCGGCGTACGAAGAATTGAGCGTAACTTTTGCAACAGGTGTTCGTTTCGGGCCCATAAGTACTTTTTGGAAATGTAGCGAACGTTTTGGATTGAACTCACTACTTCGTCGTGACGTCTGAGGGATTTTGGCCATTTTTTGAAAGAGCGAGGACTTCTATATTTGGAACGCTCGGATAGGAGGCGTACGAAGAATTGAGCGTAACTTTTCCAAGAGGTGTCCGTTTCGGGCCCATAAGCACTTTTTGGAAGTGTAGCGACCCTTTTGGATTGAACTCACTACTTCGTCGTGATGTATGAGGGATTTTGGCCATTTTTGTGAAGAATGCGAGGTTTTATGTGTGGAAGGCTTGGATAGTCGGCGTACGAAGAATTGAGCGTAACTTTTGCACACGGTGTCCGTTTTGGGCCGATAAGTACTTTTTGGAAATGTAGCGACCCTTTTGGATTGAAGTCACCACTTCATCATGACGTATGACGGATTTTGGCCATTTTCTGAAAGAATTAGGACTTTTATACTTGGAAGGCTGGGATAGTCGGCGTACGAAGAATTGAAAGTACCTTTCGCACATGGTGTCCGTTTCGGGCCCATAAGTACTTTTTGGAAATGTAGCGACCCTTTTGGATTGCACTCACTACTTCGTCGTGACGTATGACGGATTTCGGCCATTTTTTGAAAGAAAGAGCAATTTTATGTTTGAAGGCTTGGATAGTCGGCGTACGAAGAATTCAGCGTAACTTTTGCACACGTTGTCCGTTTTGGGACCATAAGTATTTTTTGGAAATGTAGCGACCGTTTTGGATTGAACTCACTACTTCGTCGTGACGTCTGTGGATTTCGGCTATTTTTCAAAAGAATGAGCACTTCTATATTTGGAATGCTCGGATAGTCGGCGTACGAAGAATTGAGCGTAACTTTTGCACACGGTGTCCGTTTTGGCCCCATAAGTACTTTTTGGAAATGTAGCGACCCTTTTGGATTGAACTCACCACTTCGTCGTGACATATGAGGGATTTCGGCCATTTTTCGAAAGAACGAGCACTTCTATATTTGGAACGCTCGGATAGTCGGCGTACGAAGAATTGAGCGTAACTTTTGCACACGGTGTCCGTTTTGGGCCAGTAAGTACTTTTTGGAAATGTAGCGACTGTTCTGGATTGAACTCACTACTTCGTCATGACGTCTGAGGGATTTCGGCCATTTTTTGCATGAACGAGCACTTCTATATTTCGAACGCTCGGATAGTCGGCGTACGAAGAATTGAGCGTAACTTTTGCAAGAGGTGTTCGTTTCGGGCCCATAAGTACTTTTTGGAAATGTAGCGACCATTTTGGATTGAACTTACTACTTCGTTGTGACGTCTAAGGGATTTCGGCCATTTTTCGAAAGAACGAGGACTTCTATATTTGGAACGCTCGGATAGTCGGCGTACGAAGAATTGAGCATAGCTTTTCCAAGAGGTGTCCGTTTCGGGCCCATAAGTACTCTTTGGAAGTGTAGCGACCCTTTTGGATTGAACTCACTACTTCGTCGTGACGTATGAGGGATTTTGGCCATTTTTGTGAAGAATGTGCGGTTTTATGTTTGGAAGGCTTGGATAGTCTGCATATGAAGAATTGAGCGTAACTTTTGCACACGGTGTCCGTTTTGGGCCCATAAGTACTTTTTGAAAATGTAGCGACCCTTTTGGATTGAACTCACTACTTCGTCGTGACGTAAAAGGGATTTTGGCCATTTTTTCGAAAGAGTGAGCAGTTTTATGTTTGGAAGGCTTGGATAGTCGGCTTACGAAGAATTGAGCGTAACTTTTGCACACGGTGTCCGTTTCCGGCCCGTAAGTACTTTTTGGAAATGTAGCGACCCTTTTGGATTGAACCCACCACTTCATCATGACGTATGACGGATTTTGGCCATTTTCTGAAAGAATTAGCACATTTATACTTGGAAGGCTTGGATAGTCGGCGTACGAAGAATTGAAAGTACCTTTCGCACACGGTGTCCGTTTTGGGCTCATAAGTACTTTTTGGAAATGCAGCGACCCTTTTGGATTGAACTCACAACTTCGTCGTGACGTATGATGGATTTTGGCCATTTTTTGAAAGAAAGGGCAATTTTATGTTTGAAGGCATGGATAGTCGACGTACGAAGAATTCAGCGTACCTTTTGCACACGGTGTCCGTTTCCGGCCCGTAAGTACTTTTTGGAAATGTAGCGACCCTTTTGGATTGAACTCACAACTTCGTCGTGACCTATAAGGGATTTCGGCCATTTTTCGAAAGAATGAGCACTTGCATATTTGGAACGCTTGGAGAGTCGACGTACGAAGAATTCAGCGTACCTTTTGCACACGGCGTCCGTTTCCGGCCCGTAAGTACTTTTTGGAAATGTAGCGACCCTTTTGGATTGAACTCACAACTTCGTCGTGACATATGAGGGATTTCAGCCATTTTTTGAAAGAATGAGCAATTTTATATTTGGAACGCTTGGATAGTCGGCGTACAAAGAATTGAGCGTAACTTTTGCACACGGTGTCCGTTTCGGGCCCATAAGTACTTTCTGGAAATGTAGCGACCCTTTTGGATTGCACTCACTACTTCGCCGTGACGTATGATGGATTTCGGCCATTTTTTGAAAGAAAGAGCAATTTTATGTTTGAAGGCTTGGATAGTCGGCGTACGAAGAATTGAGCGTAACTTTTGCACACGGTGTCTGTTTTGGGCCCATAAGTACTTTTTGGAAATGTAGCGACCGTTTTGGATTGAACTCACTACTTCGTCGTTACATCTGAGGGATTTCGGCCATTTTTTGAATGAATGAGCACTTCTATATTTGGAACGCTCGGATAGTCGGCGTACGAAGAATTGAGCGTAACTTTTGCAAGAGGTTCTTTTCGGGCCCATAAGTACTTTTTGGAAATGTAGTGACCGTTTTGGATTGAACTCACTAATTCGTCGTGACGATTGATGGATTTCGGCCATTTTTCGAAAGAACGAGCACTTCTATATTTGTAACGCTTGGATAGTCGGCGTACGAAGAATTGAGCGTAACTTTTGCAAGAGGTGTCCGTTTCGGGCCCATAAGTACTTTTTGGAAGTGTAGCGACCCTTTTGGATTGAACTCACTAATTCGTCGTGACGTATGAGGGATTTTGGCCTTTTTTGGAAATAATGCGCAGTTTTACGTTTGGAAGGCTTGGATCGTCGGCGTACGAAGAATTGAGCGTAACTTTTGCACACGATGTCCGTTTTGGGCCCAAAAGTACTTTTTGGAAATGTAGCGACCCTTTTAGATTGACTACTTCTTCCTGACGTAAAAGGGATTTTGGCCATTTTTGGGAAAGAGTGAGCAGTTTTATGTTTGGAAGGCTTGGATAGTCGGCGTACGAAGAATTGAGCGTAACTTTTGCACACGGTGTCTGTTTTGGGCCCATAAGTACTTTTTGGAAATGTAGCGACCCTTTTGGATTGAACTCACCACTTCGTCATGACGTATGGCGGATTTTGGCCATTTTTTGAAAGAATTAGCATTTTTATACTTGGAAGGCTTGGATAGTCGGAGTACGAAGAATTGAAAGGACCTTTCGCACACGGTGTCCATTTTGGGCCCATAAGTACTTTTTGGAAATGCAGCGACCTTTTTGGATTGAACTCACAACTTCGTCGTGACGTATGATGGATTTTGGCCATTTTTTGAAAGAAAGAGCAATTTTATATTTGAAGGCTTGGATAGTCGACGTACGAAGAATTGAGCGTACCTATTGCACACGGTGTCCATTTTGGGCTCATAAGTACTTTTTGGAAGTGTAGCGACCCTTTTGGATTGAACTCACAACTTCGTCGTGACCTACAAGGGTTTCAGCCATTTTTTGAAAGAATGAGCAATTTTATGTTTGGAAGGCTTGGATAGTCGGCATACGAAGAATTGAGCGTAACTTTTGCAAACGGTGTCCGTTTTGGCCCCATAAGTACTTTCTGGAAACGTAGCGACCCTTTTGGATTCAACTCACAACTTCGTCGTGACATATGAGGGATTTCGGCCATTTTTTGAAAGAACGAGCACTTCTATATTTGGAACGCTCGGATAGTCGGCGTACGAAGAATTGAGCATAACTTTTGCACACGGTGTCCGTTTCGGGCCCATAAGTACTTTCTGGAAATGTAGCGACCCTTTTGGATTGTACTCACTACTTCGCCCTGACGTATGATGGATTTCGGCCATTTTTTGAAAGAAAGAGCAATTTTATGTTTGAAGGCTTGGATAGTCGGCGTACGAAGAATTGAGCGTAACTTTTGCACACGGTGTCTGTTTTGGGCCCATAAGTACTTTTTGGAAATGTAGCGACCGTTTTGGATTGAACTCACTACTTCGTCGTGACATCTGAGGGATTTCAGCCATTTTTTGAATGAACGAGCACTTCTATATTTGGAACGCTCGGATAGTCGGCGTACGAAGAATTGAGCGTAACTTTCGCAAGAGGTGTTCTTTTCGGGCTCATAAGTACTTTTTGGAAATGTAGTGACCATTTTGGATTGAACTCACTACTTCGTCGTGACGACTGATGGATTTCGGCCATTTTTCGAAAGAACGAGCACTTCTATATTTGGAA
>NW_019254270.1:33907-40279 GCF_002742605.1 Olea europaea var. sylvestris
GAGCGTAACTTTTG
The DNA here is from genome assembly GCF_002742605.1 of Olea europaea var. sylvestris. Classification (NCBI taxonomy): domain Eukaryota; kingdom Viridiplantae; phylum Streptophyta; class Magnoliopsida; order Lamiales; family Oleaceae; genus Olea; species Olea europaea. The sequence goes on from NW_019254270.1 coordinate 33,922, forward strand.
CACACGGTGTCCGTTTTGGGCCCATAAGTACTTTTTGGAAATGTAGCGACCCTTTTTGATTGAACTCACTACTTCGTCGTGATGGGGCCATTTTTGGAAAGAATGAGCAGTGTTATGTTTGGAAGGCTTGGATAGTTGGCGTACGAAGAATTGAGCGTACCTTTCACACACGGTGTCCATTTTGGGCCCATAAGTACTTTTTGGAAATGTAGCGACCCTTTCGGATTGAACTCACCACTTCGTCGTGACCGATGAGGGATTTTGGCCATTTTTCGAAAGAATGAGCAACTTTATGTTTGGAAGGCTTGGATAGTCGGCGTACGAAGAATTGAGCGTACCTTTCGCACACGGTGTCCGTTTTGGGCCCATAAGCACTTTTTGGAAGTGTAGCGACCGTTTTGGATTGAACTCACAACTTCGTCGTGCCCTATAAGGGATTTTGGCCATTTTTCGAAAGAATGAGCAACTTTATGTTTGGAAGGCTTGGATAGTCGGCGTACGAAGAATTGAGCGTACCTTTCGCACACGGTGTCCGTTTTGGGCCCATAAGCACTTTTTGGAAGTGTAGCGACCGTTTTGGATTGAACTCACAACTTCGTCGTGCCCTATAAGGGATTTTGGCCATTTTTCGAAAGAATGAGCAACTTTATGTTTGGAAGGCTTGGATAGTCGGCGTACGAAGAATTGAGCGTACCTTTCGCACACGGTGTCCGTTTTGGGCCCATAAGCACTTTTTGGAAGTGTAGCGACCGTTTTGGATTGAACTCACAACTTCGTCGTGACCTATAAGGGATTTTGGCCATTTTTCGAAAGAATGAGCAACTTTATGTTTGGAAGGCTTGGATAGTCGGCGTACGAAGAATTGAGCGTAACTTTTGCACGCGGTGTCCATTTTGGCCCCATAAGTACTTTTTGGACATGTAGCAACCGTTTTGCATTGAACTCACTACTTCGTTGTGACGTCTGAGGGATTTCGGCCATTTTTCGAAAGAATGAGCACTTTTATATTTGGAAGGCATGGATTGTCGGCGTACGAAGAATTGAGCGTAACTTTTGCACGCGGTGTCCATTTTGGCCCCATAAGTACTTTTTGGAAATGTAGCGACCGTTTTGGATTGAACTCACTACTTCGTTGTGACGTCTGAGGGATTTCGGCCATTTTTGAAAGAACGAGCACTTCTATATTTGGAACGCTCGGATAGTCGAGTACGAAGAATTGAGCGTAACTTTTGCACACGGTGTTCGTTTTGGGCCCATAAGTACTTTTTGGAAATGTAGCAACCGTTTTGCATTGAACTCACTACTTCATCGTGACGTCTGGGGGATTTCGGCCATTTTTTGAAAGAACGAGAACTTCTATATTTGGAATGCTCAGATAGTTGGCGTACGAAGAATTGAGCGTAACTTTTGCAAGAGGTGTCCGTTTCGGGCCCAAAAGTACTTTTTGGAAATGTAGCGACCATTTTGGATTGAACTCACTACTTCGCCGTGACGTCTGAGGGATTTTGGCCATTTTTTGAAAGAACGAGCACTTCTATATTTGGAACGCTCGGATAGTCGGCGTACGAAGAATTGAGCGTAACTTTTGCAAGATGTGTCCGTTTCGGGCCCATAAGTACTTTTTGGAAATGTAGCGACCATTTTGGATTGAACTCACTACTTCGCCGTGAAGTCTGAGGGATTTTGGCCATTTTTTGAAAGAACGAGCACTTCTATATTTGGAACGCTCGGATAGTCGGCGTACGAAGAATTGAGCGTAACTTTTGCACGCGGTGTCCATTTTGGGCCCATAAGTACTTTTTGAAAATGTAGCGACCCTTTTGGATTGAAGTGACTACTTCGTCGTGACGTATGAGGGATTTCGGCCATTTTTCGAAAGAACGAGCACTTGCATATTTGGAACGCTTGTAGAGTCGGCGTAACAAGAATTGAGCGTAACTTTTGCACGCGGTGTCCATTTTGGGCCCATAAGTACTTTTTGAAAATGTAGCGACCCTTTTGGATTGAACTCACGAAAAATTGAGCGTAACTTTTGCACACGGTGTCCGTTTCGGGCCCATAAGTACTTTTTGGAAATGTAGCGACCCTTTTGGATTGAAGTGACTACTTCGTCGTGACGTATGAGGGATTTTGGCCATTTTTGGAAAGAATGAGCAGTTTTATGTTTGGAAGGCTTGGATATTCGGCGTACGAAGAATTGAGCGTACCTTTCACACACGGTGTCCGTTTTGGGCTCATAAGTACTTTTTGGAAATGTAGCGACCCTTTTGGATTGAACTCACAACTTCGTCGTGACCTATAAGGGATTTCGGCCATTTTTCGAATGAATGAGCAACTTTATGTTTGGAAGGCTTAGATAGTCGGCGTACGAAGAATTGAGCGTAACTTTTGCACACGGTGTCCATTTTGGCCCCATAAGTACTTTTTGGAAATGTAGCGACCCTTTTGGATTGAACTCACAACTTCGTCGTGACATATGAGGGGTTTCGGCCATTTTTTGAAAGAACGAGCACTTCTATATTTGGAACGCTCGGATAGTCAGCGTACGTAGAATTGAGCGTAACTTTTGCACACGGTGTCCGTTTTGGGCCCATAAGTACTTTTTGGAAATGTAGCGACCGTTTTGGATTGAACTCAATACTTCGTTGTGACGTCTAAGGGATTTCAGCCATTTTTTGAAAGAACGAGCACTTCTATATTTGGAACGCTCGGATAGTCGGTTACGAAGAATTGGGCGTAACTTTTGCACACGGTGTCTGTTTTGGGCCCAAAAGTACTTTTTGGAAATGTAGCGACCGTTTTGGATTGAACTCACTACTTCGTCGTGACGTCTGAGGGATTTTGGCCATTTTTCGAAAGAACGAGCACTTCTATGTTTGGAACGCTCGGATAGTCGGCATACGAAGAATTGAGCGTAACTTTTTCAAGATGTGTCCGTTTCGGGCCCATAAGTACTTTTCGGAAATGTAGCCACCGTTTTGGATTGAACTCACTACTTCGTCGTGACGTCTGAGGGATTTCGGCCATTTTTCGAAAGAACAAGCACTTCTATATTTGGAACGCTCGGATAGTCGGCGTACGAAGAACTGAGCGTAACTTTTGCAAGAGGTGTCCGTTTTGGGCCCATAAGTACTTTTTGGAAATGTAGCGACCATTTTGTATTGAACTCACTACTTCATCGTGACGTCTGAGGGATTTTGGCAATTTTTTCGAAAGAATGACCAATTTTATGTTTGGAAGGCTTGGATAGTCGGCGTACGAAGAATTGAGCGTAACTTTTGCACACGGTGTCCGTTTTGGCCCAGTAAGTCCTTTTTGCAAATGTAGCGACCCTTTTGGATTGAACTCACAACTTCGTCCTGACATATGAGGGATTTCGACCATTTTTCAAAAGAACGAGCTCTTCTATATTTGGAATGCTTGGATAGTTGGCGTACGAAGAATTGAGCGTAACTTTTGCAAGTGGTGTCCGTTTCGGGCCCATAAGTACTTTTTGGAAATGTAGCGATCCTTTTGGATTGAACTCACCACTTCATCATGACGTATGAAGGATTTTGGCCATTTTCTGACAAAATTAGCACTTTTATACATGGAAGGCTTGGATAGTCGGCGTACGAAAAATTGAGCGTAGCTTTCGCACACGGTGTCCGTTTTGGGCCCATAAGTGCTTTTTGGAAGTGTAGCGACCCTTTTGGATTGAACTCACAACTTCGTCGTGACCTATAAGGGATTTCGGCCATTTTTCGAAAGAATGAGCAACTTTATGTTTGGAAGGCTTGGATAGTCGGCGTACGAAGAATTGAGCGTAACTTTTGCACACGGTGTCCATTTTGGGCCCATAAGTACTTTTTGGAAATGTAGCGACCCTTTTGGATTGAACTCACAACTTCGTCGTGACATATGAGGGATTTCGGCCATTTTTTGAAAGAACGAGCACTTCTATATTTGGAACGCTCGGATAGTCAGCGTGCGTAGAATTGAGCGTAACTTTTGCACACGGTGTCCGTTTTGGGCCCATAAGTACTTTTTGGAAATGTAGCGACCGTTTTGGATTGAACTCACTACTTCGTTGTGACGTGTGAGGGATTACGGCCAGTTTTTGAAAGAACGAGCCCTTCTATAGTTGGAACGCTCAGATAGTCGGGTACGAAGAATTGAGCGTAACTTTTGCACACGGTGTCCATTTTGGCCCCATAAGTACTTTTTGGAAATGTAGCGAGCATTTTGGATTGAACTCACTACTTCGTCGTGACGTCTGGGGGATTTCGGCCATTTTTTGAAAGAACGAGCACTTCTATATTTGGAACGCTCGGATAGTCGGCATACGAAGAATTGAGCGTAACTTTTGCACACGGTGTCCGTTTTGGGCCCATAAGTACTTTTTAGAAATGTAGCGACCCTTTTGGATTGCACTCACTACATCGTCGTGACGTATGATGAATTTCGGCCATTTTTTGAAAGATTGAACTCACTACTTCGTCGTGACGTCTGGGGGATTTCGGCCATTTTTTGAAAGAAAGAGCAATTTTATGTTTGAAGGCTTGGATAGTCGGCGTACGAAGAATTGAGCGTACCTTTTACACATGGTGAATGTTTTGGGCCCATAAGTACTTTTTTGAAATGTAGCGACCCTTTTCGATTGAACTCACAACTTCGTCGTGACCTATAAGGGATTTCAGCCATTTTTTGAAAGAATGAGCAATTTTATGTTTGGAAGGCTTGGATAGTCGGCGTACGAAGAATTGAGCGTAACTTTTGTACACGGTGTTCGTTTTGGCCCCATAAGTACTTTTTCGAAATGTAGCGACCCTTTTGGATTAAACTCACAACTTCGTCGTGACATATGAATGATTTCAGCCATTTTTCGAAAGAACGAGCACTTCTATATTTGGAACGCTCGAATAGTCGGCGTACGAAGAATTGAGCGTAACTTTTGCACACGGTGTCCGTTTTGGGCCCATAAGTACTTTTTGGAAATGTAGCGACCGTTTTGGATTGAACTCACTACTTCGTCGTGACGTCTGAGGGTAACTTTTGCACACGGTGTCCGTTTTGGCCCTATAAGTACTTTTTGGAAATGTAGCGACCGTTTTGGATTGAACTTACTACTTCGTCGTGACGTCTGGGGGATTTCGGCCATTTTTTGAAAGAACGAGCACTTCTATATTTGGAATGCTCGGATGGTCGGCGTACGAAGAATTGAGCGTAACTTTTGCAAGAGGTGGCCGTTTTGGGCCCATAAGTACTTTTTGAAAAATGTAGCGACCATTTTGAATTGAACTCACTACTTCGTCGTGACGTCTGAGAGAGTTCGGCCATTTTTCTATAGAACGAGCACTTCTATTTTTGGAACGCTCGGATAGTCGGCGTACGAAGAATTGAGCGTAACTTTTGCAAGAGGTGTCCGTTTCGGGTCCATAAGTACTTTTTGGAAATGTAGCGACCCTTTTGGATTGAACTCACTACTTCGTCGTGACGTATGAGGGATTTTGGTCATTTTTGAAGTGAATGTGTAGCTTTATGTTTGGAAGGCTTGGATGGTCGGCGCACGAAGAATTGAGCGTAGCTTTTGCACACAGTGTCCGTTTTGGGCCCATAAATACTTTTTCGAAATGTAGCGACCCTTTTGGATTGAACTCACTACTTCGTCGTGACGTCTGAGAGATTTCGGCCATTTTTCAAAAGAACGAGCACTTCTATATTTGGAACGCTCGGATAGTCGGCGTACGAAGAATTGAGTGTAACTTTTGCACACGGTGTCCATTTCGGGCCCACAAGTACTTTTTAGAAATGTAGCGACCGTTTTGGACTGAACTCACTACTTCGTCGTGACGTCTGGGGGATTTCGGCCATTTTTCAAAAAAACGAGCACTTCCATATTTGGAATGCTTGGATAGTCGGCGTACGAAGAATTGAGTGAAACTTTTGCAAGAGGTGTCCGTTTCGGGCCCATAAGTACTTTTTGGAAATGTAGCGACCATTTTGGATTGAGCTCACTACTTTGTCGTGACGTTTGAGGAATTTCGGCCAGTTTTCGAAAGAACGAGCACTTCTATATTTGATACGCTCCGATAGTCGACGTACGAAGAATTGAGCATAACTTTTGCACACAGTGTCCATTTTGGCCCCATAAGTAATTTTTGGAAATGTAGCGACCCTTTTGGATTGAACTCACAACTTCGTCGTGAAATATGAGGTATTTCGGCCATTTTTTGAAAGAATGAGCAGTTCTATATTTGGAACGCTCGGATAGTCAGCGTACGTAGAATTGAGCTTAACTTTTGCACACGGTGTCCGTTTTGGGCCCATAAGTACTTTTTGGAAATGTAGCGACCGTTTTGGATTGTACTCACTACTT
>NW_019254271.1:0-168 GCF_002742605.1 Olea europaea var. sylvestris
TCCGACACGGTCTCGAAAAATGATTAAATTGCACCTGGCGCGATTTTCGTTCACGATCAACCTGTCAAATTTGAGCCCATTCCATCACCGTCGCGAAAAATGACGAAATTGCCCCTGGCGCGATTTTTGTCTCCGATCAACCTGTCAAATTTTAGCCCATTCCGACAC
>NW_019254271.1:327-1192 GCF_002742605.1 Olea europaea var. sylvestris
CCTATCAACCAGTCAAATTTTAGCCCATTCCGACATCTTCGCGAAAAATGACGAAATTGCCCCCGGCGCGATTTTTGTTTCCGATCAATCGATCAAATTCTAGCCAATTCCGACACAGTTGCGAAAAATGACAAATTAACCCCAACGCGGTTTTTGTTCTGGATCAACCTGTCAAATTTGAGCCCATTCCGACACCGTCGCGAAAAATGAAGAAATTGCCCTCGACGCGATTTTTGTTTCCGATCAACCTTTCAAATTTCAGCCCATTCCGACATGGTCTCGAAAAATGACGAAATTGCCCCCGGCGCGATTTTTGTTTCCGATCAAGCTGTCAAATTTTAGCCAATTTCGACACATGCGCGAAAAATGACGAAATTCACCCGGTGCGGTTTTTGTTCCCGATCAACCTGTTGAATTTGAGCCCATTCCGACAGAGTATCAAAAAATGACGAATTTGCCCCTGGCGCGATTTTTATTTCCGATCGACTTGTCAAATTTTAGCCCATTCCGACACAGTCGCGAAAAATGATCCGATTAATCTGTCAAATTTTAGCCGATTCCGACACCATTGTGAAAAATGACGAAATTGCCCCTGGCACGGTTTTTGTTTCCGATCAACCTGCCAAATTTTGAGCCCATTCCGGCACCGTCGCGAAAAATGACGAAATTGCCTCCGGCGCGATTTTTGTCTCCGATCAACCTGTCAAATTTGAGCCCATTCGGGCACCGTCGCGAAAAATGACGAAATTGCCTCCGGAGCGATTTTTGTCTCCGATCAACCCGTCAAATTTTAACCCATTCCCACACAGTCGCGAAAAATGACGAAATTGCCCCCGGCGCGGTTTTTGTTTCCGATCAACCAGTC
>NW_019254272.1:0-1192 GCF_002742605.1 Olea europaea var. sylvestris
AAACCCTAAGTTATAATGAAATCAAAAGCCACTTTTCATTAGCTCGATTCCAATCGAATTAGATAGCAATTCGCCCAAAACGAATAATTAGAAGTTATCTTGAAATCAAAAGCGACTTTTCACTTGCACGATTCCGATCGATTTAGACTAGAAATTAGCCAAAAATGAACAAAACCGAAGTTATCATGAAATCAAAAGCCACTTTTCATTGGCTCGATTCCAATCGAATTGGACTAGCAATTCGCCAAAAATGAACAAACCCGAAGTTATCATGAAATCAAAAGCCACTTCTCATTGGCTCGATTCCAATCAAATTAGACTAGCGATTTGCCAAAAATGAACAAACCCGAAGTTATCATGAAATGAAAAACCACTTTTCTTTGGCTCTCTTCCAATCGAATTAGACTAGCAATTCGCCAAAAATGATCAAACACGAAGTTATCATGAAATGAAAAACCACTTTTCTTTGGCTCTCTTCCAATCGAATTAGACTAGCAATTCGCCAAAAACGAACAAACCCGAAGTTATCATGAAATCAAAAGCCACTTCTCATTGGCTCGATTCCAATCAAATTAGATAGCAATTCGTAAAAAATGAATAAACCGAAGTTATCATGAAATCAAAAGCCACTTTTCACTTGCACGATACCGATCGATTTAGACTAGCAATTCGCCAAAAATGAAAGAAATCGAAGTTGTCATGAAATCAAAAGCGAGTTTTCATTGGCTCGGTTCCAATCGAATTAGAGTAGCAATTCGCCTAAAATGAACAAACCAGAAGTTATCATGAAATGAAAAACCTCTTTTCATTGGCTCGATTCCAATCGAATTGGAATAGCAATTTGCCAAAAACGAACAAACCCAAAGTTATCATGAAATCAAAATCACATTTTCATTAGCTCGATTCCAATTGATTTAGACTAGCAATTCGCCAAAAACGAACAAACACGAAGTTATCATGAAATGAAAAACCACTTTTCTTTGGCTCGATTCCAATCGAATTAGACTAGCAATGGGCCAAAAACGAACAAACCCTAAGTTATCATGAAATCAAAAGCCACTTTTCATTAGCTCGACTCCAATCGAATTAGATAGCAATTCGCCAAAAATGAATAAACCGAAGTTATCTTGAAATCAAAAGCCACTTTCCACTTGCACGATTCCAAACGATTTAGACTAGAAGTTAACCAAAA
>NW_019254273.1:0-1192 GCF_002742605.1 Olea europaea var. sylvestris
CAAATCTATATTTCCAAAAAAAAAAAAAAAAGGAAAAGAAAAAGAATAGAAAATCTCAGTGAAAATTTTAATAACCTTTTTAAAGAATGGACTATTTGCTGCTAATATAGGAGAGCTGATATGTAACGTTTTAACTCTTATAACTCCCGAACTATCCTCAGACCCATTTGAATCATCACTATTTGCTGCATCATCTCCTGCAGTTTTTGCTAAAATAAATTTTAGGGATCATACCAACAAATCAGAAACTAAAAAATAATAGAAAAGACATTCAACTACATAAGAAGATTCTTCCAATGAGAATAATAATCACATTGAACTGGAAGTCCTTAAATTCATTATGCATAGATGGCAAAAGAAAATGTAAAAATATCTAGTGTCCTCCAACTAACACGAATAATTTAATTCATCCTTCAAAATTTATGTTTCTTCCTTTCAGACATCATTTAGACAAAAAATTACAAAACCTGAGACATTGGTGTACTGTGAAGTGGGAACAGTTCTTACTTCTTAATTTACAAATATTACGGATCTTCAACTATTGATTTTGATTGCTAGATACCAACCACAAAACTTAAGTGAATATTACACTGATGGAAGTATGCAAAAGAAAACTTTGCCCCAAGATAGTGCAAAGAATTAACTTGATTCTTTAGTTTCAGTTGCATGGAACTGAAATACATGGGGGATTACTTAAATTTTTGATACTTTAGATAGAAAGAATTCATTTGAACTGATTCCTTGCCTGAACTTGCTCCTGCACTTATCTACAGTTATAAAGCTATTAATATCATATTCTTCACAGGTTCCCTGGCTGCAGTATTGTTTCACTCACTCAACTGTTAAACTGATGACAAGCAGACAATTAGAAAAATACTTATTGGTGCAGCACCAATAGAAAATTTAACGAGGAAGAGAAAATCAATGAATCGGGAAGAAGAATCCAGGGGAAGCAATGGAAGAAGAAGAAAATAGAAGAAGAGGGGAAATTTCGTCACAAGCCACCAAAAATCTTTATTCAATCATCAACTAATGAAATTATATGGAAAAGTAAGTTTAAATAATAAACCAAAACCCTAACTAGAATGGGTTTGGGCCAATACAAGCCCAATAAAAATCCACAACAGAATAAAGTCTACCAAAATAAAATAAGGTCCAAAATGAAGTAAGGTTCAACTATAAATAAATAAAA
>NW_019254274.1:0-1192 GCF_002742605.1 Olea europaea var. sylvestris
CCTAAAACCAACTGGTTCGGGAGTCACCGACCTAAAGCTCGTTACATGGGTTATATAGAAAGCAAATGAGAAGATGATAAAATAAAAAAAAAGGAAAGAGAAAGGTGAGAAAAACAAAAAGAGACAATAACAAGAAGAAAAGCCCTTGGACAATTGGTGGAAGAAACTATACCTTTGAGACGAGGCAAGTAACCTAGTTTAGTCTTGAGTGTCGAAGCAATCAAAACTAGGAGAGCTTTCACTTGTTGATGTGTGAACTTGTGATTCTGAAATTAATCCAAATTACGAGAGGGTGAGAACTAAAGCTAGGTAAACTCATAATTTTTAAACACAACCCCGGGATAATTGAGTGAAAATAATAAGTTTGGGGGGTTGTGTATCTCTCGAGCGAGTAAGGAGACATTTGACCACTTGGGATCGGGACTCAAACTCATCATGAACTTGATACGTTAGCATGAATCCACACACACACGTCAAGTATGCACTTAACAGTTGAAGGTTGATGTCATCTTGCACTGATAAATTTTCATAAAATGAATTACTTAGTCCAATCCTGAGCCAAGGCAAGGTGTTAAGCCATGTTTGTTCAGAATTATATCACTATCTTGTTTGAGGACAAACAATAGTTTAAGTTTGGGGGATTTGATAAGTATGTTTTTACACACTTAGTTGGTTCACAAACTTGACCTAAACATGGATAAAATGGTTGAATTGTGACTTAATCTAGTTAAATTCATGCAATGTAAGTATTTCAATGGAAATTGTGGAATTCAGGAGAAAAGAGCCGAAGAAGGACCAAAACGCAACAAAGTGATAGTTCGAGGACCAAAGGTGCAAATATTGAGAAGTTGAGCTAAATTCAAAATGAGAGTAACAACATGCCGAGTATGAGCTTAAGGATAAAGCAAAACAATTGGAGGGAGAAAGTATTGAAGAGGGACTGAAATGAAGACAATTGAAAGTTGGAGGACTAAAGCGCAAATACTTGAAAGATGAGCCGAATGAGTGGCATGAGATTTGATGTTGTCAATCATCAATTGGAGGATAAAATTTGTTGAAAAGATGAAGAAATCGAAGAAAAAAGTCAAAAGAAGCAACAAGGAAAGTTAGGGGACCAAAATGAAGGGACTTCATAGATGGCCAAACTATGCGACCGCATAGTGTAACCATCTATGCGGTTGCATAGATGGAT
>NW_019254275.1:0-1192 GCF_002742605.1 Olea europaea var. sylvestris
TTTTCGTCATTTTCCGCGACGGTGTCGGAATGGGCTAAAATTTGGCTGATTGATCGGAAACAAAAATCGCGCCGGGTGCAATTCCGTCATTTTTCGCGACGGCCTCAGAATCGGCTAAAATTTGGCTGATACATGGGAAACAAAAATCGCGCCGGGGGCAATTTTGTCATTTTTCGCGACGGCCTCGGAATCGGCTAAAATTTGGCTGATCGATGGGAAACAAAAATCGCGCCGGGGGCAATTTCGTCTTTTTTCGCGACGGCCTCGGAATCGGCTAAAATTTGGCTGATACATGGGAAACAAAAATCGCGTCGGGGCATTTTCTTCATTTTTCGCGACGGTGTAGGAATGGGCTCAAATTTGACAGATTGATCGTAAACAAAAATCGCGCCGGGGGCAATTTCGTAAATTTTCGCGACGTTTCGAAATGGGCTCAATTTTGATTGATTGATCGGAAACAAAAATCGCGCCGGGGGTAATTTCGTCGTTTTTCGCGACGGTGTTGGAATGGGCCCAAATTTGGCTGATTGAGCGGAAACAAAAATCGCGCGGGGGAAATTTCGTCATTTTTCACGACGGTGTCGGAATGGGTAAAAATTTGACTGATTGATCGGATATAAAAATCGCGCCGTGGGCATTTTCGTCATTTTTCGCGACGGTGTCGGAATGAGCTCAAATTTGTCTGATTGATCGAAAACAAAAATCGCGCCGGGTACAATTTCGTCAATTTTCGCGTCGGTGTCGGAATGGGCTCAAATTTGACTGATTGATCGAAAACAAAAATCGCGCCGGGTACAATTTCGTCAATTTTCGCGTCGGTGTCGGAATGGGCTCAAATTTGACTGATTGATCGAAAACAAAAATCGCGCCGGGTACAATTTCGTCAATTTTCGCGTCGGTGTCGGAATGGGCTCAAATTTGACTGATTGATCGAAAACAAAAATCGCGCCGGGTGCAATTTCGTCATTTTTCGCGACGGCCTCGGAATCAGCTAAAATTTGGCTGATCGATGGGAAACAAAAATCGCGCCGGGGGTAATTTCGTCATTTTTCGGGACGGCCACGGAATCAGCTAAAATTTGGCTGATACATGGGAAACAAAAATCGGGTCAGGGCATTTTCGTCATTTTTCGCGACGGTGTCGGAATGGGCTCAAATTTGACTGATTGATCGAAAACAAAAATCGCGCCGGG
>NW_019254276.1:0-1192 GCF_002742605.1 Olea europaea var. sylvestris
TGTCGTATTCCTAATATTATAGAAAATGACATCCCTATGTTTCAATCGTTGAAATAATGGTTGTTAAAGGATTCATTCATGAATGATATGGGATAAACAACTTGATCTATACAGATAGATCTAGAAGATTGTTTAACTCATCCCCATTTATATAGATGAAATGTTGAGAAGATTTCATATGGAGAAACTGGTCTACTCTTAAGCGGTTTGTTGGAAAGGTTCCAAACGTGAAGCAACCATTGGTTCAATAATAGAAACCTAATACATGATTATTTCAGAAGTAGCAAAGAGTTGCAATCTGGATCATAATGTTCATAAATGAACTTGGAGTAGTTCCTGATATTGTTGATCACATGCCATTGTATTGTGATAACAATAGGGCCATTGCAAAAGTGAAGGAACTAAGGTCTCATCAGTGATCCAAACATGTATTAAGGCGGTATAATCTCATCAGAGAGATAATACATAGAAATGACGTAAAGAAAAGAACAAATTCCCACATTTAACAATATTGCAGATCCACTGATAAAGAGTTGTCATAGTATAAACATGATCGTCATGTAGACTTATGATATTGGATACATAAGTGATTGGATCTAGTGCAAGTGGGAGTTTGTAAGTATTATGCTCTTGATCCAATCAACTTTGGACATAAATACTTTTTCATATATAATTAATGCAATTTAATGGCAGATCTATTGTTTAATTAATAGATAATTAAATAAATAACAGAGTCCGTATATTCAAATCTTCTTAATTTGTTAATCACAAGGAGTTGTGATTGTGAGATACAAATTACATCTGATTGAATCTTAAATCCTTCGTGGTCGTAAGTAATAACGAGATACGGATATCGTTATTACGAATAGACCATCACGTGTGGCATTTTTTAATTGTGAAGTAAATAGTTGATCTCACAAACTAAAGTATGGTGACACTTAAATGAACACGTGGGTGTTTTTTTATAGAACAAAGCATTGGAGACTGCCGAGAGATTCCACATGGATAACTATCTGAGTGTCAGTGGTTAATTTCTAAACGTTCGGTAGTGGAATTGGTTCTTTGACTTGAGATCGTCATGGTACCTTATATGAGGACAGTCATACTTAGCAGTGTTAGATGTTGCTTTGCAAAGGGCTGCTAATACGACATCATTCGGGTACATCAAGAATCGTATGAAGGTTGTGATTGA
>NW_019254277.1:0-1192 GCF_002742605.1 Olea europaea var. sylvestris
AACAGGCTTGAACTTGCAATTTCTGTTATCATTTTAAGGACTATAACTGCCTGAGTTTTGAGTGTTTGGCTGTTTTCTGATTCAGTCTTCAGAATCCATATTATGGATTGGAGGAATTCGAAATTCTCTTTGAACAGCTGCTTGTTTTCAGAAGTTGGATTCCAGGTTAGATGGAGAATCCTCAATGCTTCTTCAAGACCTGTAGTGTTACCTGTTGAAACACCAAAATAAATCCCGTGTGCCCATGAGAGGCGTACATGTTGAAGATAATTTAAATACAGTGACGAGGAAAACTCGTCTAGGGGTGAAAAAATTGCAAAAATTCACAACAAATTTCTGCTTCATGTTGATCCACTAATGAAAATTTAAAAATAAATAAATAAATAAAAATCTTTGAACCAGACAGAATACCCAGAATTTGGACTCGTTAATTTTGGACCGATAATTGAGACTGTCCTAACCTAATAAAAAAGAAAATCTAAAATTCTATTAAAATCACAAAAAGAATCACTATTTTTCTTTTGTTGATAGCTATTAACCTTTACTCGAGGTGATTATGACATTACCTTCCCGGAAGCGACGTAAAATGAATGTAATCATCGCCTTGGCTGCTCCCGTCTCCGCCATGCACTTTCTGTTCTTTTCACTCTCACTGGTAAGTTCATCCATTTTCTTCAAAGAGTTCATATACAAAACAGGATTTTCAAGATCCCGAATGAGTTTAACAACGTTGGATTTGTTGATGGGAGATTTTGGGGTTGGGATTCGATCAATTCCATGACTACCATTGGCAATGCACCATGCTTGGATCAGCCGGGCGAGCATATGATTTGGTGTCAAGTCTGAGTCTCTATGCAAAGGCTGCTTGGTTATTGGGCAGGTTGTGCTTGGCTGTGCCGCCGCTGACAACCACTGCTCGATGCTCTCACGATCATATGTGATGCCGGTGACGGTGGTGACGGGATCTTTCATGATCTGAAGGGATATGGGACAGAGAAAATACTGAGGTATCTCAATTTCATCCATGCTTAATTTGAAAACTCAAAATGCCAAGTCAAAAAGATAAGGAAACTTATTAAGAGGAAATTGCACCAATAATCTCTACTCTATTGTCTCATTGGCAAGTTAGTCAGTAAATATTGAATAATATCAAATTGGAATAAAAAATAAAAGATCGGAATTTCTCCAATAC
>NW_019254278.1:0-1192 GCF_002742605.1 Olea europaea var. sylvestris
ATTGGAATCGAGCCAACGAAAAGTGGATTTTGATTTAATGATAACTTCGGTTTGTTCATTTTTGGCGAATTGCTAGTCGAATTCGATTGGAATCGAGAAACGAAAAGTGGTTTTTGATTCATGATAACTTGGGGTTGTTCGATTTTGCCGATTTGCTAGTTTAATTTGATTGGAATCGACCCAATGAAAAGTGGTTTTTGATTTCATGATAACTTCGGGTTTGTTTGTTTTTGGCGAATAGCTAGTCTAAGTCGTTTGGAATCGACCCAATGAAATTTCTTGATAACTTTGAGACAGTTCATTTTTTAACGAATTTCTAGTCTTATTCGATAGGATTCTGGCTGATGAAAAGTGGTTTTTGATTTAATGATGACTTTGGGTTTGTTCATTTTTAGCGAATTACTAATCTAATTCGGTTGGAATCGAGCCAACGAAAAGTGGATTTTGATGTCATGATAACTTCGATTTTTTCGTGTTTGGCGAATTGCTAATCTAATTCGATTGGAATCGGCCCAATGAAAAGTTGTTTTTTTGATTTCATGATAACCTCGGGGTTGTTCATTTTTGGCGGATTGCTAGTCTAATTCGATTAGAATCGAGCCAACGAAAAGTGGTTTTTGATTTCATGAAAACTTCGGGTTTGTTCATTTTTGGCGAATTGCTAGTCTAATTCAATTAGAATCAAGCCAACGAAAAGTGGTTTTAATTTCATGATAACTTCGGGTTTGTTCTTTTTGGCGAATTGCTAGTCTAATTTGATTGGAACCGAGCCAACGAAAAGTTTTTTTGATTTCAAGATAACTTCTAGTTGGTTCTTTTTGGCGAATTACTAGTCTAATTCGATTCGAATCTGGCCAACGAAAAGTGGATTTTGATTTCATGGTAACTTCAATTTGTTCATTTTTGGCGAGTTGCTGTCTAATTCGATTGGACTCAATCCAATGAATAGTGGGTTTTGATTTCATGATAACTTCGAGTTTGATCATTTTTGGCAAATTGCTAGTCTAATTTGATTGGAAGCAAGCCAATGAAAATTGGTGTTTGATTTCATGATAACTTCAGGTTTGTTTGTTTTCGATGAATTGTTAGTCAAAGTCGATCGGAATAGAGCAGAGAAAAGTGGTTTTTGATTTCATGATAACTTCGGCTTTGTTCGATTTTGGCGAATTTCTAGTTTAATTCGACTGGAATC
>NW_019254279.1:0-1192 GCF_002742605.1 Olea europaea var. sylvestris
TGCAGTACTATTATCATCACTACGTTTACTATAGTAGCCACATTTTCTTTAATCGAGTCATCAGCAGGTGTCTCAGAAAAGGGATACTGAAGAACGTGACCAATTTTCTCATGCACAAAAACAATTCTCAAATTGCAGTGTCAATTAAGAAAATATAGTTTGGTTGTTGGCATCTAGTATGCCATTCAAAACATATGGTTACTCAGATTCAATATAAATGTAAATGACGAAAAGGAAAAGAATAAAATATATAAAATGCATTAATTAATTTAACATGGACTTTTATTAAATTAATTACGCTCCCACTGTTTAAATAAAATTTATGACCCTCTCACATAAATTTATGGAGTCCATGCTTGACTCCCAGTGGGCTGGGATCACATCTATTATATTAAGACCTTGAGTGTACTCAACAAGCCCTAATATAATATTTGGGTAGATACTATTATCAATTGTATCTCCATACAACTCCCAGATCATTAAGCTGACAACTCTTTGTTTTCACATATCTTATGTGTTAGCTTAACATGCCTCTAAAATTTATCTCCTTGAGTGTACTCAACAAAAGATAAATTTTAGTTAAGTCAAACCCATCATTCAAAAATATCAAATATTTTATATTGTCAAACATATCCCTAATGGACCAGCCTTGAGTGTACTCAACAAGTTGAGACGATTTGGGACTCTAGTTTTTCACTATAATAATGGAAGGCGATTACAAATGTGACTTAATATTTTATGGAGGGATTTTGCATTCATGAGTCTCATCAACAACAATACAATTATATATATATTATTATTATACATCTACTATGCATATATATATATATATAATAGTGTGGACGATAATGGACTTTTACTATCTAATCTTCCCGAGTCATAAGGAAGACTAGTTGGTCAATTTCTAGGGGGTATAGCATTGAACAGTGTCAATGCACCATCTCCATGGTCACCACCTCTCTTTATCTCTTCAATTTGTCCAACTCCAACATGTATCCTATCCTAGTTGGCATGCAGGCCTAAATGAAATTGGACTCGCAGGCCCATAATAACAATAATAATGATGGACTCGCAGGTCCAAAATAATAACAATAATAATGGGCTCGTAAGCCCAAAATAATTAAGAGCTCGCAGGCCCATAAAACGACAAAATTAAAATTAACCATCCAACACATCCATATGGTCGAGTCCA
>NW_019254280.1:0-1192 GCF_002742605.1 Olea europaea var. sylvestris
ATAGGGAATATGGAGGGTAAAAATAAAGAAGAGAACAAAATACTTCGGGTTTAACAAGTAAAACATCTTCAAGTTCATATATTTGTAACGCTATATTGCTGTTCACACAGATTTGCAAATGACACAAAGTTAGTGATGTTGGATCAATTTAAATTGAAGGAAATTTCAAGTCTTCACGAGCATATCCCAGAATGCACTGAAGTTTCTGCAGGTAATCCCAAATTCAGATTTTGTTCATGGGCTGTCATGATGTCCTTAATGATCCGACGATTCATTTTACCTAAAAATTCCTAACTTGATCTGGCAGTTCTTACATGAAACATTAACATCGTTATATAGGATGGCCTAGACTATGATCACCAAATTTCTGCCATGTTAGAAGTTGGTTAATAAGTCAAGGAGTAAAAAGAAAAAAATGACGTCATATACTGTATACATGAAGTTTCTGGCGCAAGTTTGACTTTTAAAAGTCGTAACCATGTTTAGTTAATCCAAAACCTTATATTTTGTGTCTAGATTGCATGCTTTGATACATATTTTGCATAAAGCTTAATCTTGTAACAGTATCAAGAACATTTGAAATAAGAAAAATGGGAACCAATTAACCAATTTAACTTTTCAGTTTATCGAGATGGACAGATTAATGAATACAATGTCATCCTAATATACACCTATACACATGTGTATCTACATACTATGGCTTCTTTGCCAAAAGTTGGAAATTTAACTAGATAACATCAGCTTTTTTTATTTTAAATAACAAATTAAACCCTTGTGATAGCCGTAAGTAAAATTCAACTCAAACACACATTGCTCAAACCCTAACTTCATTTTTTTCTTCGAACAAATGACACAAAAAAATTCACAGGTTCATACCTTTCTAATCATTAAAATCAGGTACATCATTATACACATAAAAAAAGGTAATTTCAGCAAAATCTGTTTCATACAATAGTTCGTAATTATATGCTTGCCGAGATTAATATACACTAATCGTACGCTATGCCTAAAAACTAGGCAAAAATGTCAAATTACATTATAAGATTAAATTCATGATCCTTTCAACTAAAAAATTAATAAATTAGAATTAAAAATTGATTGAATTACATGGGCAAGAGAATTGACGACAAAATTCTGTTATTGACCTAGAAAATCATCCAATAAGCAAAATACACACATACACACACACACA
>NW_019254281.1:0-5947 GCF_002742605.1 Olea europaea var. sylvestris
CCCCATGAACATTATATGCTACAGTACTCAACATCCCGGTCCTCAACCTTATCGCCTCATACATACCTTTGATCAAGTATGCAGTTGTCTTCCAATTAGTCTTCGTTATACCGATGACTGACATACTATTAGAGGGATATCTATAAAATGAAGCCGCCAATGCAGCAAGCACCGCCTTAGTATCCTTTACAATAACCGAAGCCTTGCACCACGATGTCTTCTCTATATCTACATCGTTACTAACAACAACTGCAATGGTCCCTCTCTTATCCGCCTCAGATAGAAATAGATGCCCATCATTTTCCCCCCCAACATAACCCACAAACAATTCGCCACTCCCAACAACTAGTGAATCGAGTGAAATTCCACTGATTTCAACCTCTAAGTTGCCATATACTACCATGAGAACTACTTTACTCTTATTTGAAATCTCCACTAAGCTCATTCTAAACTCAAGTTCCACAACTCTAGCCTTTGTTTTACCAAATTCATCAAAATCAATATCAGACGAAGATATCTTGCTGGATAATTCACTATCACTAACCTTGAATTCCTCAGAATTAAACTCCGAATCTATACCAACAACCCCAAGCCAACTGGCGATGAAACCTCCGCTTCTGACCCTCAGGCTGGGCCCGAATTCCATGCCCAAATCATTCGAGAGACCCGAATTGAACTCCCAGGTTGGCTGGTCTGGAAAATAGGCTTCACAAGACTCAGACCTATCAGTAACAAAATTCATTTGTTCCTCTTTGGAGGCTGACTGATCCTCAATCATTTTAGTCAACATTGAAATCATTGCTTCATTTGTTATGTTCATTTCCCCATCAATTGCTCCATCTTGTCTTGCTTCGTGCAGACCCCCTTCAACATTTGATCCCATGTATTTACAGTCACATTCAAAACTCCCAGTTTCTTTTCGAACCTTTTAAATTGTTCTTCCTGATTTTTGCCAAGAGTTTCCATTCACTTCCCAGCTCACATACTACTCTGATACCAAATTGTTATGGTTGGAGCTCAACTTCAACCAAAACCAACTAAACTTAAATCAAAATCAACACAACAATTTAATATACTAAACTGGGATTCAATAACCCAGCTGTGATTTCATTGATTGAACTGAAATTACATAAAACGACAAAGATTAACATAAAACAGAGAAGGTGGAAGATAGAGTTAGAGAAGGAGAAGAGAAGAAGAGGACTCAGAATAACAGAGAAGAAGAATTCAGACAGCAGAAGAAGAAGAGGAGGAGGAGAAGAAGAAATAGGGAAGAAAAGGAAGGAACCAAGGGAGGAGGAGAACAGGGAGAAGACGGTTTTGGCAGCAAGCCACGATTTACTTCAATATTCATCCCCATCGTTCGTTTCAATAGCACCATATATAGAACAAAACAGCCCTTGAAAGAAAAGGGCTTTGGGCTAGCCCACTAAATTCAAGCCCAACTAAATAAATTGAGTGAAGTTAACCATGGTACGGTATTGCATTTTTACTTATCTTTGATTTGAATTGTTTCTAATTTTATAATGACTTTTGAGGGGCATTTTTGTGCAATTTTACTCTTGATGAAATATTTTTAAGAGTGGAAAGTTGTATCAGTTGGGTAATTGAGGGCTATAATGCATGTAACTCCATTCTGACGTCTAGCAGTGAAACAGGGCACATGGAAATCGAACATCATGGTATTAATTATTAAATATTGCTTTATCTGAATTATGGAAACTGCGTGAATGGTCTATTGTGACTGTTTTACTGAATTTGATCATACCTTTTGTCTGTTTAGAAAATTTTTTTTGAGTTAGAATTATATTAACGCATCATATTCTATGCTTAGAAATGTGAATAATGCTATTTATCATAACTACTGTTGTTCATCATTCTAGGCATCAATCAAGTGACTGGACATTTTTATACCCAGTTTAACAACCATTATTTGGGGAAAATAGAGTTTTAAATAGTTTTTTTTTGTAAATTGTGTGGTTAAAAAATTGGGAAAATTTTTGAATTTACGTGTAGAATATTTTATTATAAGAATGTGTGGTTGAAAATCTGTATGTAGAAAAAAGAGTTTGGAAATAATGGTTGTCAAAGAGGGGCTTAATGGACCCATCTCCCTTGTTGAAGAGGCCCAAGCATCCATCAGCCACTTAATTGACACCTACACTACCATCGAGCAGCCTAGATAGATAGCATTATTTCCAAAAATAAAAAAATCTTTCATGATGGTTCCCAAAATGCTATCAAAAGATGCAAATTTAACATTCTAATATATGTATTTTATTTCATTTAATTATCTGTGTGGGTTTGCTAGTTTTCTTTTGAAATTTATAAATTTTTAATGAATTTTGGAATAAATAGTTACCTTTTGTGGTTGTGGATCATCCCAATTTGTTTTATTGCACAAGAAAGGAAGATATTTTGGTTGTAATTGTTGACTAATATGACACATGGAACACCAGTCACCAGTCCTGCATTAAAGAGCCTTGACATGTGGCAACCAAGCATGTTTTTAATTTCGTCTTCTTTAAATCAACGAAGTTTGTTGGAGTTGTATGCAATTAGGTTTCAATCATTTTTTGTCACAACCTTTGCATATAAGTCAAAAGTTTCATGTTTCATTAAGCCACTGTTTGGTATGGGTAAAAATTAGATTTTTAGTAGATTTTGATAAAAGTTGGTAAAATGTGAAGTTAAAACATTGATAAAACTTGTGGGTATTATGAAATGTGTGATTGAAAATGAGTTTGGGGAAAATAAGTTTTAAGAAATGGATAGCAAACAAGGGGTAAATGAGAATTATGAGTATAAATTATGCATTCCTCTTCATTCTTATGAGTTGTGAAAAATCTCGTGGTAGAGATGAATTATTAGGTTATTGAGGTGTGAAATGATTCACATCTAAAGTTTCAGTTAGGTATTAGGAAATATTTGCTGGCTATAACAAGCTTTCTTTAGTGCTGGGTAGAATGCTTTGTTAATATATTTTTCTAGCTCTGACCGGCCCATATTATCTAATTTTGATTTTATGCTGCTGCTTGAGAATGCACATGTCATCTACCTTGACAAGCATTTCAGGGAATTTTAATATCAATTCATTTCAGACTTGTGTGCAGCACCTGTGAGTCTTGGGATCCGTTTGGCACAACTATTGTGAGTAGATCTTTTTGTTAGTAGAGTTTTTGTTTAAACAGAGATGTTATTAAAAATCTATTGCCTCAATCTCAAATGTCCTGTTAATATTAAATTGATTGCTTGGCAGCATAACTATAAAATGCTTTTATATGAGCTAGATATTTATTTGATTAAACAATAATTACTTCTTGTATTTCATACTTTTTTCTTTCATAAATTTATTTATTTTAATATACTATAAAATCTATTAAAATAAATATTTTAATTAAATTATCATGACATAACTATATTACTTAAAATTTATCTGTTAAATTATGCACTTAATAAGTAATTTGTAATATATAACTATTTATTTTAACACACCGATACAAGTGTTAGAAAGATTTTTGTTTTGATATATTGATTTGTAGGAAGATTTGAATATAACTGAAAAACTAACACGAGTGTCATCAATCGAGATTTTAATGAACTTTAAAAGCCATTATAAATTTAGGTGTCTCCAACTGAGATTTTAATGAATTTTATTTATTTATTTATTTATTTTTTTAAATCTAGTCATCCTCAATAACTCGTGGATTTATAAATATTTCATCAACCAAGGGATTCAAAAGATTTGGATGGATTTCAAACTCTTTTGAAATTTTACCAATTTTTATGAGATCTTATGAATTATGTGAAAATTTATTCAAATTCATTAGAATTTGTAATGTTTACAAATTTATTAAATTTCAATTGAGGACACCCCTGCAAATGGAAAATGCAGATTCTTGCTTTTTATAAAAGCTGAATAGAGGTTTTTCCCTCTAAAACAGCTTTTAAAGCTGTTTATTTTGGTCAACAAGCACTTGTTCACTTTAACAAAACATCTATAATTTTTACAAAAGACGCTTTTGCTCTACAAGAAGTGTTTTTGGACTTCAGAAATGCCCTCTGAAATGGCACAAGTTCGTCTACTGTGTTTATTTTATTTTGCTCTGTTTTGTCTGCTACTTGATTCCTCCTATCTCCTGCATCAGGAACATTTTTCATTCCATGTTGAGTTGATAGGTTGTATGGAATCAATCTCAAGAGTTACTATCTGCACACCAGAATTCTGGTCATTGAGATCTGCACTCTTTAACCATTAATAACTTTGGATGTTGTTCAAGCTAGCTGCTTGATGCTTTCAATGACATCCTATAATAATTTTCGGTGTATTCTTTGAGCTGGTATTCAAAATCATGCTGCAGATATACCTGCCGTCATTGCATTGTGTGCTCTTATTACCCAGCTTTTTTTAATTGATTTTCCACTGTGAAGGGTGGTATTTCTGCATATATCTGATTATATAAGCGAATAAGTTTAAGATTTTATGAATACCTGTTCTTTATTTGTCCTTCATACGATAAATTAAAAGACACACTCAGTGTAGGTGTTGTGCTCCACTGATGAGGTAGAATGACCATATTTGGCCCTTGCGAGGTGATTTTTGCTGTATGAAATAGCACCTCAGGACACCCTATGGGTGCAAAGTTTATTTTATTCTGTGGAAATCATAAAAATATAACTGGGAAATGAAAAATGGGAAGAGGGTTGATCTTGTCTAACGGTTATTTTAAGCTAACAGAAAAGTTTGTTAAGAGTCTGAGATTTTTTTTGATAGTGGTATGTGTATTGTTTCTCTTCCCTATCACGGTTTACACTCAATGTAGATTTTTCTTGGGTTTTAACATCCAACTTTAGAACTCTATCATGTCAACTTTTCCTGTTAGACCACCTAAATCATGGGTTAATTATAAGAATGGTTACTAAATTTAACCATATGTTACTTCTTAATAATTGAACTTAAAAATGTATCTCAATGCTCATTGAATTTTACTAAGCGTTACTACTTTGTAACTGAATTCAAAAATGTATCTCAATGATCACTTATCAATGCACCGTGTTACTCATTCATCTCTCAAGTGGAAAAATCTGTTAAGTTTAACAAACGGCATTAACTTGAGTGATGGATTGGTAACATGGTACATAGTTCAATGACCATTGAGATGCATTTTTGAGTTCAGTTATAAAGTGATAGCACTTAACAAAGTTCAGTGATCATTGAGTGTATTTTTTAAATTCGGTTATTGAGTAGTAACAATTTCTTTTTTTCGCAAATCGGCATCTGTGAAAGAAGAAAATAAAGGGAAAAAAGTTGAAAAATCAAATCAAATCGACCTCAGTTACAATGGCACTAATTCGAACATTTTTGTATTTTTTTTCCTGTCATTTTCTTTCAGTGTTCCTATAGTTTCTCTTTCAATCTTTTTATATGAAGTTTGAGATACGATAAATTGATACGAGTTGATCTAAAAATCAAACGTACTTTTCATCGTGATGGAGACTATATATCAAATAAAAATAGAACTTTTTCCCTTCATTTTCTTTAGTTTCTTCTTTCACGGAGGTCGATTTGAGGAAAAAAGAGATTGTTACTACTTAATAACCAAATTTAAAAATGTATCTCAATGATCATTAAATTTCGTTAAGTGTTACTAATTCATAACCAAACTCAAAAATATATTTCAGTGGTTACTAAATTATGCAGCATGTTATCCATTTATTACTCAAGTTGATGTCGTTTGTTGAGTTTAAATGATTTTTCCATTTGAGTGATGGATAGGTAACACGGTACATAGTTCAGTGACCAATTGAGATACATTTTTAAGTTTGGTTATGAAGTAATAACTTTTGGTGAAATTTAGTGACCATTGAAATACATTTTTAAGTTTAATTATTAAGTAGTAGCATATGGCAAAGTTTAGAAACCATTCATGTAATTAACCCCCTAAAT
>NW_019254281.1:10753-40249 GCF_002742605.1 Olea europaea var. sylvestris
GGATAAGAACTCTGATAAATGTTAATTTAACAGATGGGTGGCAGTACTTTTTGGACCGGGTCAATGGTCAAGTTTTTTGTAACGTGCAAGTTTAAAGTCATCTGTAAATAAAGTCATTATAGATTATAATCATCATTTTTTTGAATATTAAACTGCAAGAATGTTCTGTACTGTACAGGATTGGATTCACCATTTAATCTATAAGATTACTTGCAGCCTTGTTTGATAGTATCTATAAAAGACATACAAGGCCATCGACACATTATAAAACACGATACCGATGCAAAGACGAGCAACGAACCGCGATTTTAATCCTCCAAATCAGAATAAGGGCAAGAGCCATCATCCACATTGGCTAGAGGATCATACATGGGTGAGCTAGGATCGGTGCATCCAGGTACAAGATCAAGATTGCAGCGGTCACCCTGCATTCGCATGAGAATTACATTAGATATAATGGTTTATCTTCTTAAATGATAAAAGTTTAAATATCGAATTCACTTACTCCTTCGACCGATAAGTTACCAATCATGGCACATCTTGTAGCGATGATACTAGTGTCCGGGAAAATTGCTCTTTCGCATGCACCTTCTTTACTCAACTCCTGTGCAAGCCCCTGAAACCAAAGATAAAGTAAAGCTTTCTATTGGAGAAATGCCCGAAACTTAAGAACATAAAACATTTTGTTACCTACCTCGGCGAAGAAATCTATTGGTTTATTACGCCAAGCTCTTGGAACTTGAAATTGCAGTCTATATGGACCATCCCAATCAGTTCCATTTGTGAATGAGAATATCAAACTTACAGCTGCCAAATAGAAAAATGTCATAGCTACCGAAACAACTTTATATCGAGTAAAAAGGATGTAAAAATTTGGTTATGAGGGTACCATGTTTGGGGATACAAATTTGGATTGTGTAAATAGCAGGATCAGCTTTCCCTCGAACTTTATTCAGCATCGCCCTCGGCTCACCACCACACATGATGGGCTGGTTGAAACCTCCTGCAAATCGATGAATTGAACTTTCATCTTAAGACAGTACTTGATGAATATTCAAGGCAACTCCAACCCTAATCTAAATGAAGGGCAGTACATAAAGTTCTGAATAGAAGCATGTGAAAGCTTACCATTAAAAGCAATTCCGTAATCTTCATTAGGAACGAGTTTGCCAGCAGCTGGATTATAAAATAGCTTCAGCCTTTCTCCCTGAAATTCTTCGTCATAATCAGATGCAAAGTTCAATAAAAGAAATGAATGTTCAAATTCATTAATGCTGTTGTTGATATTACACATACTGAAGAAGGAGGAAGACCATTCATAGTTTTCCAGTAGACTGGAGCTCTTCCAAGGTCGAATTCAGCCCATGTCGGAAGTACATATCTGGAAACAGTGATCAAGGGATTCTCTAATCAAGCTTCGTATATTATAAATTGTAAATTAATTCAGTGTAGAAATAATTCTTAGTGAACTCCAGATAGAGACGAGTTAAGAACTCACTCTTTAACTTCCTCAACTGGAGCTATTGCAACTGGAGCAGCAGCGGCGGCAATTACCTTTCCTCTAGCCTTAACAAATTTTCGCTTAGTTGAATGAAATCTCCGCAGAGATGCACCCATCAAAGTAGTAGCTGCAATAGAACACCAGACATATAAGCAGAAGCCCTTGGAAAAATTCATATATTTAAATTTCATCTTCAACACAACCTCTCATGTACAAGTGGTTTCATTTTTCAAACACCTAATTTGTGTACAATTTTCTGAAATGGGTTGCGTAGACACTTGATTGTGAGGAGTTTTGCCAATGAATACGAACAGCATCTGTACATGGACTTCTTCAGACTATCCCTTCTTTGATCAAGCTTTATAATAACGCTCCTCCTCCTCTATGTGTCTATTGCCTTTCAAACAATTTAATATGTATGCAATGCATAAATTCAAGAACAAGAAGAAACACATCCAAAATTTTGTTAACTTATTCACCTCTCGAGGATTAAAACGATTTCTATATTCAGATATGAAACTTCTCAATTCAGTGTAGATAAACAACAAAAAATGATATATCCATGAAAACCTTGATCCAGGAACAATCAGAAAAAGCAATATTTCGTATTCGTCGACCATGAATTATTTCCAAGATGAAAACAAAGCTAAAAGACCACAGTCTCATGACTATGAAGAAGCAAAAGAATGTAAAACATACCATGTGTTGAAAGTGAGGTACTAGTAGTGTTACTTGGAGTCGATACAATTTGCTTCGAAGAAGTAAAAGAAGCAGTTGAAGCTGCAGCAGCAGCAGCAGCCATATTGCAGGCAGTAAGGTTGAGGTGGTTTGAGAGTAAGGTTCAGATAATGAAGGATAACATTGCAGGGAGAAATATAAATACAACCACAGAATAAAAAAAATATCTCTTGACAAAGCCAAACAAATGCATTTAAAAATATCTCTTACCAATAAAAACAAACAAAAGAATATAATTTGCATGTACCTGGTGTGAAATCAAAAAGGAAAAAAAAAATCTGGACCTCACTATCAACGGCCTCTCACCATACAAATATCTGATCCAACCCCACCGCCTCTTTTTTTGGACCCTTTTTGCCATGCTTAGTAGGGAGAATTAGATAATATATTTCAATACTAATTACTAAATTATGAATGTGAAAATTAATTACATAGATGGCCAATGGAAGTGCAACATTAAATATAAGGAAATCTAAGTTTTTGAAACTGACTTATTGAGTCCTTGCAATGTTGCCTCCTAGTTATTCAAGAAAAGTAATGAACAGAGATATGAGCACATTTTCCTAAGAACGAACGAACAAACTCAGAGCATAACCAAACAAAGCACATATAATCTTAACCAAATAGCTACATTCTTTACCAAACTTGTAGGGAAACACGGGACATCGTAACCTTATCTGTTTACAATAACAATCTAAATTTCCCCACAGAAAATACAAAAACTACAATGTCATACAATCCAGCAAGGTTGATTGCCTACCTCAAAATAAGACTAGCCTAGTCATCATTTAATATTACAGTCATCGCAACAAGGCAAATGTCAGAATTATGTGGAGATCTACAGAAGATAGCCATTAAAATTACATTCAACTAGTAGCAGCCGGTGAAGGCTGATCTGAGGTAAATGTTGCCCCCATTAGGTTCATCTTTCCATTTTCCATGTTGTCTCCATTCATAATCTTCTCTTGATCCTCCACCTGCAAATTAGTTTTCCCAATAATATCCTGGAATCCATTAGTTTGTGCAGCAGATGTAGGGGCTGCACCAGAAAGAATCTCATTTTTAGCTCCATCCACAGCAGCTTCCATGGGAACACTACATTCCTTAAACTGTTTCTCCTCATCCACACCAAGCTCTGCAGAACCAGAATATGGCTTCTCTTCCACTCCAGATAACAATTCTTCCACCTTTGAAATGACTTCAACCCTGTTACTTTTGTCAGTAGTTTCATCCTTATCATTTCCACATATCTCAACATTGACACTCTTCCCTTGGTTATCACCGTGCAGCTCAACATCTGTCCCAGGATTTTCCTTGGTCCCTTTCTCATCCAATTCAGTCAGAGGATCTTCCTGCTTTTCATCTTCCCTGTTTGGCTCAGAATCCATCAGATTATCAGTTTGTTTCTCTTGTTCTTTGTTCTCACCGACTTCTTCATCTTGTGTTTTAGCCTCTTTCTTCCATTCTGATTCCTCATTTCCAGTGTTAATCTCCTTGTCTTTCTTACTACCTGATGCTTTCCTCCTCCGCTTGTTTGGCCACTCACTCTCTTTAGATGGAGGTGTGGCCTTGGCCTTCTCACTGATCCTTGATGATCTTCTTGGAGTCTCACCAGTGCTCCAATCAAATAGTGATATTTCAGGGTTTCCAGGGTGAGACTTTAAGTACTTCTCCAGCTGTTTTCGGTTAATAATTTCCTCGCCAGTAGGAGCAATAAATGAAATTTCATTCTTCCTTGGTGTTCCCTTTGTTGGCATGTACTACAAAAAAATTATCATTAACAGTGTCAAAATATGTTAAGGATGGAAAAAAATACTGATAACAATAAAAAATTGGGGCATTCTTGCACATGAGAAATCACAGAAATGCATTAAAATGTCTCAAAGGCACTCATGTGACTTGTCTTTTACATACTTAAAGATAACTTGTAGGATTAGATTTGATTAATCTAACCTCTTTCTATTCAATAAATTTATATGCAATATCAACTCGTATATGAAAATTCTCGTTTCATTGATATTATCTACACTGACTAACTGCACAAGCCTCAAACCACTAAGCCAATCCACGTTTAGAAACTTAAGGATTCTTCATTGACTCTAATAGATCCCTCACAGGTCCACAGAGCGTTGCGGAGGTCATTTTCACTACATTTGTTTACTTTTCCGAGGTTAAGTCTAGGTCCCTCCATTATTATAAGAATACTTTCAGAAAATAAAAGGACAATTCTGTTGGTTGGAAAATAGTCTAGGATGTCAGAATGTGATTCCCGGTGCAATTGTCAACTCTAAGCACTCTATGACCTAGACCAGCAATAATTACACATCTAACTTCAATGGCTTTATAAACCCGAAGAAGGTTAAACTCACAAAAACAAGGATCTTCCAAGGATATTAATTCCATAACCGGCAACTGCATTACTAAAGATTCAAGAGAGTTGATTGGTACGCAATAGTTGAAAAACCTACATGTAATTTACTTAATCTGATCAGATTGGATGTTATCCATAACACTGTACTGGGAATCTAAGCCATTATACTCTTCAGTCTTCAATCAACAATATACAAGAAAAATAATAAGAAGATAACAGGTTGCAGGGTCTTAAGGCAGCCAGGATTCCGTAGCTGAGGCTGGTATTTCCCAAGCACGTCAGCATCTTACTCGAACATCTCCCCCTTGTATAAACTCGCGCTTAATGAACCGGCTTGGGCTTTCAACTATTAGTATGAAAACCGGATAGGCAACAAATATTGTCACCTTAAATCTTGGGTTGAGATGTCAACCACTTGGAGACATTGTCCACAATGTGATGTAGTTCATTTACATGATTTCCAGTATGAAACTAAGTTTCCAAACAATGCTTAAAGTTTAATGCAGAGACAGACCCACTTAATTAAGTGGTTGAACACCCTTGTGGCAAAAAAATCGGAGACGACTCAACACTCAAGTGACCAAGGCAGTTGCTTCATGCCTTTAAATTTTAAAAACTCACAAATTTGGTCAGTTTTCCTATTATTTGAAAAACCCCCTTACCAAATTACTTGAACAGATTGGGAGTAAATTGAACCCACGGTTAGGACAAGATTATCATTCTAGTTATAGAAGTTACAGTAGATGCATAGTTAAAAACTTTAGTAATTACTTGTAACATTCAACAATTCTGTAATTTTTATGTCCATAAAAAAATATGTTCCCATTAATCACCATAAACCCTAGCCATAAAATTAGAAAACATTTCCACATAACCATAATTACAAAGAATACTTCCAAAAGAAAATATAACAAAAAATAAGAATAAAAAATACCAATTTTTTCCAAGCAGCAGGAGCAGGGAGCTCCACCGACACGACCTCACCGCTCTGAGCCTCGGCCATTCTAATTACCTGCAATTCAACAACAAATTCACCTCCCAAAATACAACAACACGAAGAACAACGTACAACAAATTCAAGCAAAAAAATTATCTGAGAATTCTCCACTTAAATTCTCCTTTTTACCAAAGATAAAGAAATCAAACCTTTCGATTTGAAACGTGTTAGAATCCGTACTTCCAAAAGAAAATATAACAAAAAATAAGAATAAAAAGTACCAATTTTTTCCAAGCAGCCGGAGCAGGGAGCTCCACCGACACGACCTCACCGCTCTGAGCCTCGGCCATTCTAATTACCTGCAATTCAACAACAAATTCACCTCCCAAAATACAACAACACGAAGAACAACGTACAACAAATTCAAGCAAAAAAATTTATCTGAGAATTCTCCACTTAAATTCTCCTTTTTACCAAAGATAAAGAAATCAAACCTTTCGATTTGAAACGTGTTAGAATCCTGTGAGGTGGATTTAACCGTTGAAGCTGTATTTATTTTCCAGAAGCATCGTAATTGGTACACGTGGCACTACAGCAGACTGGCTTGAGGAAAATAGCCGACACCTCCGACACCGACAACGTAGGTTCCTTGAGGCTGCTATGTTTCAGTTAATCTCTCTTCTTTAGTTCTTTTGCTTGTTCAAATTAAAATGTCTTAATTCTGATAATTATGCATATAAAATTTATTATTTGTTGTAATTTGGTTTCTTTGGCTTCAACTAAATCGAGAAAACTGAGATCTGATACATTATGTAGGTAAAAATCATTATGGGTTTTGTTTTATTTGTCTTTTTCTTAAGGTTTGGATTCTTGAACATTTTAATTGCTTGTGCTTTTTCTAGTCATTTTCTACCCGCCTTCTAGTATTCTGATCGCGAAGAATCATGAAGGCAGAATCATCCCCTTCGTGATTCTCAATAGGTTGATGATTTTTTTTTTTTTTTTTTTTAGTTTTAACTTTTATGTCTCTATGACTAATATTTTTGGCTAAATCGTGTGCGACTTTAAAGACCACGCTCTGAGTAGGAACGTGCGTGAAACGGGGACTTTTGTTACGTTCAATTATTTGTGTGAGATAAACGGAATTGTTGAAGTGGGGTTTGGTTAACGTACCCGAAATGTTTCTATTAACTGAATTCGGATGAGGGGTTCTGTGTCCGAAACGAGTCGATAGGCTATTGGAAGTCAAGCTTATCTGAAAAAATGTTCACCTACGCTGTGCCGCCGCTTAATGGATCAAGTTTGGAAAATGATAGGTCATGGCTATATGCGTCATTGGACCGGCCCAAGCAATATGGGCCAGGTTTTGTCCTCACGAAATAGAAATTTTATTGCGTCTTCCAAAATTCGAATACAAGATAACCAGTTTTAGTAAAGATTTAAGTTGAATGTCGAACGATTCGTACCTTTGTGTTCAAATCGTTATATCATATATTATTGTTTCAATTTGGAAGATCAATTAATATCAGATTTAACTGATGTATCTCGTAAGGTAGAGATTTTGGATTCGATTTTTGAACAATGCAAAAAAAATAGTTGAAGAGTAAGATTAACAAATGCTCTTTTAAAATGGACAGTGCGTAAGAGAACGACTTGAACACTAGGCTTAAGAATGTGAATTTAGCTCGTCGATTGGAGGGCCCATGGTTTAGCCCCAAAAAACCCGAGCCCTTACGCGCCATTTTTGGCCCATGATGAGCCAATCCTTGAATTTTAAAAAATTAATAAAAAATAAAAAATAATACAAAAGGCAACAGCGAACTGCCTTTTAAAGGCAACAAATATTATTAATAAAAAAAAGGAGCTTGCTCAACTCCGGCGAGCCTTCATTTTTTGGTCGAGTCAAAGTTTGGCTTTAGACACGAAAAAACTTCGCACCATTTTACTCGAATCGATCCCGAGTTTCGAATCTCGACTCAATTCGTTAACATCCAAGCCCGAAGGTTCTCATTACAAGAATGTTTTTCTTGTAAATCTGGAGGGGGGGGGGTACTATATTGTATTTTAAAGGAGTGTATTCAATTGAAAATTTTTAAAACTTTTATAGACTTTTTAAAATGGATGACTTTCATAGACTTTGTGAACAGAGTGATTTATGTGGATTTGGTAAGAATTGGTAAAAATTTCCTATGAATTTCTGTAAACTTTTACTAGACTTTTATTTTTTAAAATAAAAAAAAAATTAAACATATATAATGTAATATACGAAACAACTTCTTATATATCCAAATCATTCACAACTCGTATAATTGAAAATTCAAAGCAATAATCGTATTTTTCGTACAATTTTTCTCCTAAAAAAATTCAAGTTACATCAAGCAGATTAATGAATAATCAAAATAACAAAAAAAAAAAAGTATTTTAGTAATGATGAACAAAAAAATATGAAACATTCCCAACTGCATTCCACATATTAGCTGCTATAGAAACCCTCTATGCATTAGCGTTCTCTATTTCTTGTTCTTGACTCTCAAAAAATGGTCCAAAGCCCTCCATGCATTAGCAAAGATGAAGGAGATTCAAAGATCAAAGAAAACTTAGAGCAAACAGAAAACTAATAGTAAAGATTTACGGGGTTTATCTATAAATTCACAGTAAACAGAAAAAGTCATATAGCAAAAATTCAAAGAAATACTTGATTGAAAATGATGGAGGAGAAAACACTGGAGGGAAAAAAGAAGAGGCTTGCTATGTTGAGAAATCTCTTGATGGATGCGAGATTTTATTGGAAAAATCCTATTTATATTTTTTACCAAAAAGTCTCTAGAAGTCCAAGAAATTATAAATTCCTTGAAAGTCACTCTAAATTGAATACCCCAAAACTTGTAAAGACTTCTAAAAAGTTTCAATTGAATACCCCATAACTTGTAGTGACTTTTTAAAAGCCTATAAAAATCTCTATTGTATACACTCAAACTTTTAGAGAATTTTTAAAAATTCCATTTGAATATACCGAAACTTTTTAAATCTCCAGAAGTCTTTAAAAGTCCCTATTGAATATATCTTCCCGAATTAGATTTAAATTGAAATTTAGATCTTTAAAGTGGTTGAAACTCTTTTTAATGAAGAGATGTAAAGTAAATGCAAACTACATTTTTTGGTAAAAAAATGCAAAAATAAAAAATACCAATTGACTTGCACCCAATTTTTTAAATCTTTTCGCTTGAACACAATTTAGATCTACCAGAATGTAAATAAAGATGCAAAAGTAAGTTCAAAATATCAATTTACTCTTAATTTTATACCACTAATTTTACACCATCATATAGGAAACTCTTAGAGCATTACCTAAGATATGAGTAATTAGCACATAATGTACTTATATTTTACTATTAATTTGGAAAAAGTTTATACCATTCATATTTAGATATTTTCACACTCAATTACACTTTTAATTACGCATAAACATCATTTTCATTCAATTCAACAATATAAAGTTATAAATGATGAATATATCCTTTTATTTAAATAAAACAAAAATGAAAGGACAGGAAAATAAATAGCTTGTTATGACCATAGACCCAATTTTTTTTTTTAAAAAAAGTGCAAATAAATTCAAAGTAAATGCTTGCACCAAATGTCTTCTCCAATTTCACATCAGAAATAACTGTATATTCTATTTGAGATACTGTTTGAGACACTATCGAGGCAAAAGGCATGTCTAGCGTGCTATTTCTCATTGCTATTTCCGATGGACTTTTTTTTTTTTTTGCACGAATGAAATTGAGTTCTCATTTGAAAATAGCTGCTAAAAACCTTCCAAAATATCAACCGAACTCTGAACTTGAAATTATAGAAAATGTAAAAGAAATTCAAACATATGATCATAACACTTTTAGGGGGTGTTTGACAAGCATTTTTAGGAAAAAATGAATTTTAGAATAATAAATTGATGGAGAATGTGCGGATGCAAAATAAAGAAAAAAATTTAATTTACGTGTAATATTATTTTAATGAAGAATATGTGGTTGAAAAGAAAAAGAGAGAAAAATGGGAATCAAACGGGCCTTAGTATAATAATATTCTTGCAGATTGATTTCTTGAAATTCACTTGATATATTTTGGTGTGTTTCTTTTACTGCATCTACTGTATCCAATGGAAGTACAAATGGGTCAGGGTCGGACCTGATGGGAGGCCCAAGAGGCCTGCGCCTCAGGCCCATATTTTTAAGGGGCCCAAAATTAATTTTTTTTACTGTTTATTCTTTTTTTTCCCTCACTCAGGAAATAAGAACTTCCAGTCAGTCCGAGAAATCAAAATCTAGGGTGCGAACCCAACTCTAGACATCTCTTGACTCTCATTCTCACAATCTCACTCTCTCTTCAATGCAGAAGCCAATAAATTTCAGCCCCTTTCTGCAGCTTCTTCCATGTCGCAGTCGCAGTTGCTAGTCGGAATCGTATAGACACCTAAGGTCACTATTGTTTTATTTTTGAAATATAAAATTTAAACTAATGTTTAGTGGCAATTATTGAGATTAACTCTTCGATTCCATTCTGTAACTTTCTTGATTTGCCATGAATAATGTTAAGAAGAAAGTTAACCTTGTACAAACACTGACACTGCGGTGTCTAAAACCCTCATACTATTAGCTAGAGAATAAGGGATTGAAATGTGTGTGTGGTCTGAACTTGAATCCGATGATTGGGCTGGGTTTTGAAGATATTGCACTGATATTGCCAAGGTCAATTTATTGGCTATCATCTCAAGTTTTGTCATAAATTACTGAATGTTGATTTTGCTGTTTCTGTAGTTTTGTTTATTGTTAAAATACACATTCACATTATTTGGGGTTGAGCTTATATTGGGGGTGTCATTTGAAGTTATGTTTTTAAACCAGATCTGAATTAATTTCAATTTTATGTTAATTTGGATTAATTTGCTCTATTGTTAGAGTTCCATTTGAGGTGCATTGTTGAATTGAGATTTTATTCAACAGAAATTTACTTTCCATGTACACTTTTGGAATTTTTTACTGGTTTTTAGTAAGTTATTTTGGTTGATAACTTGAAACCAAATTCATCGGCGTAATGTAGGTTGTAGGTAGGGTTAGATTTTTGCTCACAAGAGTAAGTAAAATTCTATATGTTCTGCATTGAAGAACGTATGTAAAGGAAGCCAAAGATAAGCTTGAATGATTTGAATGTCGTGAAAATGAAATCGGAAGTGCCCCTGGATTATGCTGAATTCCTTCTGTCAACAAAACACTCACGATGAGGATGTCTAGTTAATTACATTGGATGTCGATTTTTAATAAGTGGCTGAATGTTATGTTTTCAGTTATTTATCTTCAGTTCCTATTGGCTAGATGTGAATGGGTTGTTTCCAGCAACGAAAACACAGAGAAACTGGCATCAGGATTGGTTAAACCATTTGTGGCACGTTTGAAGATAGCAAAGGTACAGGTTGCATTAGCTCAGCTGCATAGTCAGTTAAACTTGAATTGGAAGACGTAAAAATTCTGAGACTTGATTCACGAAGGGAACACTTGAGAGGTATTGGAAGCAGCCCAAAGAATATATTCACAGGTACATATACAAATTCCAAGTCATTGAATATTTCATTTCATTTGTTGCTTTTTCGTTGATTTCACGTTAACATATTTAGTTCCGCAAAACTCTTATAAATGAAAACATTGATTGCTTACTAGTTACTACGATTTAGGGGCCCAAAATTTGAAGTTCGCCTCAGGCCTTGCGGTACACAGGTACGGCACTGAAATGTGTTGTCTAAATGTAGGGATGTCAATCTGGTTTATCAGCTCATTGGAATTGAACCTCATTTTCGAGTGTTGGCTTGAGCTTGAGTCGACCCATATAGTTCGTCGAACCACACGAGTTGACACGGGTCAGCCACATCAACACAAACCAAATGGCATGTCTTTGAAATGAAAAAGCAGCTACGACTGACTTATTTTTCTTTTTTTATCGATGAATGTAAATTTTATTGATCAAAACTCATTCACAAGTACACTAGGCATACTAGAGCAAATCAAAGAATTGAAGATGTACAAATGACAAAGATCTATTGACCCAACAAGCTGCCTTCT
Organism: Olea europaea var. sylvestris; assembly: GCF_002742605.1. Lineage (NCBI taxonomy): Eukaryota > Viridiplantae > Streptophyta > Magnoliopsida > Lamiales > Oleaceae > Olea > Olea europaea. The sequence continues at coordinate 22,411 of NW_019254281.1, forward strand.
TTTTAAATGCAGCCATAGTTGCCTTTTAAAAAAGGATAATTCTAAGTGTACATAATTTGATTTACTAAATGGTTTATCTACTCTCACAAGCACGTGGATCCTGCACTCCTATTGTGAGTGTATGTAAAGTATTAGGTAAAAAAAAATTAGTTACATTTAGCATGGTCCTTTAAAAAATAGACAAAAAAAATTCAGAAAATGAAAAAAGGAGCTAGCTTGGCTCGAAAAGGCTTGAACCGAAAGCCCAAATCGAGCCCCATTTTTTGGCCAAACTCTGGCTTGGCTCAACTTGGCTTGAGCCCAAAAAAGATCGATTTGTTTTTACTCGAAGCAACGCGCCCAAGCTGCGAACTTCGACTAGCGGCTCAACTCGTTTACATCCTTAGCTAAATAATAAGCTCGTTGAAGTAGAAGTCAATGTAGAGAATTAGAGGTGCGAATAAATTTAGTGCTAGTTAATGAAGCCAGTTTCTCGGACACTGAAACCGAGGCCATTGCAACTCTTTTGGGGTGGCAGATAGTTATACATGGAAGTAGGTAGCCTTTTTGTGGCAAAATTGAAAAATTAGTTTAAAAGGAATTGGCCTTTACATTTTTTGAGGAAGAAAGAAGGAAAAAGAAAGAGAATTTTTTTAAAAAATTTTAATAATTTATTTAGAATTCATTTGCACTTAAAAAAAAAATGGGATTATGGTTATAATTAGTTCTTTATTTTATTTAAATATAATAATATATTTGTCATTTTATATCTTTTTATTTAAAAATTGGATAAAATGGATATTTTGTGCAATCTAAGATATAATTAAGCGTGAAAAAATTAAAAAATGTTAAACATGGATGTTTTCCACTACGTGCTAATTACCCCTTAAGATATCAATATCATCGTGTTAGGTTTAAACAATTGTTTAAAATGTAAAATTGGTTTGGTATGTAGTTTCTTTGGAGTTAGCACGAGTCAAAAATAGCAGCACCCCTCAATCAAATCAAATCAAGGGTCTATCAGTTTTCAATAGTTTCTTGACTGACAATATAGTCTGCTTGCTTCACATGTTTCCGGTCAGTGTATGGTCGACCTACATTCGCAATTAACTCAAATATTTGATGCATTGAGAAGGGAAAAATTGGATCCTAAGCCCACAATGAGTTAAGCGACTCGGCCCGCACCAATAATCACGAAGATGATCGCGCCCTCATGTAGAACAAGTGGATCTCGCGTGAATTAAAAATCCCCACCCCCATATGTGTGCGCGCGATCATCCTCATGGTCATTCTTACAGTTCGTGGAGCATACCTCAGCCCACAATATAGTGTTCTCTAATTGTGTAAGTCTTCAACTTTCTTTATATATAGGTTGAATCTCAATATTGAGGGTCTCCACCGCCTTACTCCTAGAACTTTGTGAAGGAGGTAAATTGTTGGATCTGCTCCCAACAGGTCAGGGAACAAGAGCTGTCTATACACTGCACCTACAAAGAGTCCAATTTAATGTTTCAGGAATCAAACCCCCACACTGCGACAGCCAACAAGGCGTGAAATAATTTCATTTCTACCCTTTACACCACTAGACTATGCCCCGAAGAACAACTTTCTTTATATATACCTTGTACAATTAGTTGTCCACGACAAAAATAGTCAAAACTTATGTTTCACAGTCAATTAAAAGAGTTTTAAAATAGTAATTTTTTATTTTTTATTATTATTATTTTTTATTTTTTATTTTTTTTGATAAATGAGTTTTGAAATAGTGATTTTTTGAAAAATCTGTGTTTAAAAATAAGAAAAAAAGTATCGAAGATTTATGTAAAATATTTTATTGTGAGAATGTAATTGAAAATAAGTTTGAGAAAAAATTATGCCCTTGTGTTTCTCATTATTTGTCTATTAAAATGAAAAATATGACCGTCATCCATCACATTAAACCACCATATTCGACTTTTTATCTCTTGTGGGGACCCGTAATGACCATATTTTTCATTCTCATTTTTACATTAATATGGCTCAAACGTGGCCTATATTATGATTGTCAAACATTGATTAAATCTCCGTTGAATTGTCTATTTTAAATCATTAAGCCCCCGTTTGGCCTTCATTCTCGTCAAATTTTAATGGTTGAAATAGTGTTTTTTTGAAAAATGTGTTGTTGAAAAAGAATAAAAAGTTTTTTATTTGCGTATAATATTATTTTTTGAAAGATTGTGTATTTAAAAATAAGAGAGAAAAAGAATGAGAATGAAAATGTGGCCAAACATGTTGTAAATTCAAAGTCAAGTTAAATTACATAATTACGCAAGGGGCAAATAGCCAATAGGTAGAATGGCTCGTGGGCTCACTCAAGCCATAGGTGATTAAGGCACATTTTCAGACAAACCATGAGCTCAACCAAATTCACATTCTTTTTTCTTCACTAGCCAATTATAAGACTTTAACATGAGCCAAGCTCGACTCGATCTATTGCTAACCCTAGAATCACACTAGGTGAAGCCAACTTTGTTTGAAAAAGAATAATGGCCTTTGAGCCAGGTTAAAAACCAGGATAAAAACTATCTTGAACATTCAAAGATGTGCAGATGATCAAAGAAGTGACATCTCCATGTTTGCTTCCATTTATGATATTCTGACCAATATTCATTTTGATAAAGTTAAAAGAGATACGTCCTTTCATAATTGAAACTGCGTCTCTCCAAATAATACACGAAAACAACTAATAAATACGGCAAGAAATGCCATGAATAAAACCGGTCCAAGCTATTGACAATATTAATAACTTTACTGGAGAAATCAACAACATTAAGCTAATTAATATATCTTTGAGCTTAATTTGTTGTCATAATGGATTATTTTCATGGTTGATACAGCTTATTTCCGCACCTGCATTTCCATGAGAGAAGATAGTAAGTGTCATCCTCTCTATGAGATAATTTTCCAAAAACCCCTTTCCGGTGGGGAGGGATAACCAGTGTTGCTTCACAAGGCCTGCAATTCATGCATTTGTTCACGCAACCGGGCGGCCTTGATCCCAACACCATTTTCCTTGGCTCCTCAGTCGCACTGTAGCTTGATGGCCCTATGGCCCCTATCCCAACTGACAATCGTCAAAAAGTACTCGTTAGGAATAATAGAGATAGGACTGAGATTTTTACGGTCTAAATCTCCCTCTCATTAGGATTCAGGCACAATCAAGAAAACACATGTCTTAACACAAAGATTGAGTGCATCTTCTTTTACCTGATTTGGGAATGAGTAACGAGAGAGGAAGCAAGAGTGTTACGAGTGTAGCTGCAGTGACTGCAAAACTGAGAGCTAGCTTGTGGTTTCTTGAGAGGGCCATCAGTTTTTATCAGAATCCCAAGTCTCTATCTTTGTATTTAAACGTAGGGTAAAGAAACTGCGACACGAGGATGAAAGAATAGGTAGAGGGATAGATCTCGGGGATGTTCGGAGACAAGCTTAAGAAGTGTTTCCAGAAGAAGGGACAAGACAGTAACAGTGTACTGATATTATGGGCGTCTTCACCAATTTTTAGTTACACAGAAAATTATGTTTTCTTTCTCGTTTTGGGAAATGTTGTGTTCATCACATTTGCTTTTGCATATTTCTTGAGAAACTTCGACTTCTTGACTACTGTCTACGTCTAGATATACCTGAAATAATGTGTAACCTATCATACCCCTTCGTTATCTGGAATGCCAGTGTTATGCAGAGCCGGTCCTGTGTTTGAGGAGCCCTGAGGCGAAAGATGAAAATTAAGCCCCCCATCGACAAAATTCAAAGGTGTATTACGCGACTCATTGCTAACTTAAAAAATTAACATTAAAACAACAACGAAATATATCATAGAAACGATTATATTATAAACCATCAAACCAAAAATTTCAAATAATTAGTTAAATACTATTCGTCTTGCTGTTTTAGAGGCAAAAACATCAATCAAATCTGAATAACTTAGCTGCTTAACCATTTCTTTTTCTATTGATAACATAGCCAACCCGTTTAATCTTTCTTGTGACATAGTTGATCGGAGATAAGTCTTGATCAACTTCAATTTCGAGAAACTTCTTTCCGCAGATGCAACTGTAATCGGTACGATTAACAAAATTTTGTAAGCAATATAAGCATTTGGAAAACAAACATCCAATGTCTTCAAATAGTGTAGCACTTCAATTGCTCTTGTTGCTTCATTTGGTAAATAAATTTTCAAGACTTGTAATTCCGAACACAAATCATCTCCACTGATATCCGAAAGCCCATCATGTTCAAGATATTTCTCAAGATTCATACAAGAGTTCAACAAACTTGATAAAGTTGCACTCCTTAACCTCTTCAAATTAAACAAAAATCCAAATATATCATCATATAGTTTGAATTGTTCAAATCGAGTCCTCAGAGAAGATAGAGCTTGATCAATTATAAAAACAAAGTACTCAACTCTAAATGATTCTTCTGCTGATTGCTTTACCTCATTACTACAGTTTTCATCAAATTGTTTTTTTCTTCGAATTATGTGTTTTTTTGTAAATACAGCTTCAATTCCCATTTCATTTGCCTTTTTTGTCGCTTCATCCTTGGCAATGGCAAATCCAATTTCTCTATAATCTTCAAGAAATGAAACAAGTCCTTCCAATAGGTCGATAGCATGATCAATGTCCATGGATTCAGTTTGAAGAAATTTACTCACAATATTGACTGCATGCAACAACCTATACCAGATTATCATGCCAAGCAAGAACTCAAAATCCTAAAGTTCATGTGTTGCCAACGACTCGGCTTCACTCTTTATTTTAGGATCTTCGTTAGTTTCAGCCAAATCAAGTAATGCTTCTCTTATTTGTGCAGTTTGCTCCATTATAGGCTTCACACTCTCAACATGACTTTTCCAACGTGTTTGTGACAACGACTTTACTGTCAACCCTTTTACATTATCTTTAAAAATTTGCCATCGCTTGGTAGAAGATGAAAACAAAGTGTAGATGCGATGTATCGCTCCAAAGAATGATACAGCTTTGGAACAACAATTCACCATATCACATAACGCTAGATTTAGACTATGAGCGCCACATGGAGTATAGAAAGCTGGGGATTCATTTCAAGTACTCTTCTTTGCACACATTTGTACTTCCCGCTCATGTTCGATCCGTTATCATACCCTTGCCCTCTAATCATCAATATCCAGATCGAGTTTGATCAAAGCCTTTTGAAGCTCGGTTGTCAGTCCAAGTCCTGTTGTGTCATCTACCTTCAAGAATTCAAGCCAATGTTCTTCAACTGTAGGTAAGTTTGCCGAATCATCTACAAATCGTACTATTAACGACATCTGCTCCTCATGACTTGCATCTGGAGTACAATCAAGTATAACTGCAAAATATTTTACATGTTTAACTTTCTTGACCAATCATTTCTCGCCTCATTAGCTAACAACTGTATCAACTCATTTTGAATTTTTTTTGCCAAGATACGTGTATTGAATCTCTTTTGCATTAGCCCGTCGAAGGTGCTCTTTCATTATTGGATCAAATTCACTAACCATTTCCACCATTTGTAAAAACAGACCATTGTTCTCAACATTTAGCCTCTCATCATCTCCTCGAAATGGCAAAGTGTTTTTGGCGAGTCTTTTTACAATAGCGATTATCCTTGTTAGTACATGCCTCCAATGTTCTCTTTCCGCATCGATCAACAATTCAACGCTTTTATCAATTGTAGTTTTTGTTCGAAGCCTATTTTCCAATTCAATCCAGCTAGTCATGCAACATAAATGCTCTTCATTTCCTTCATGACTTTTAATAGACCGATGCAAATTATGCCAATCTTTGAATCCATCGTTACCAAGTTGGCCAACTCTGGTAGTGTTTTTGACTGTTTTAAACAACTTACAACAAAAGCAAAAGATCATGTCCATAGATATTGAATAGGCTAGCCATCTTCTATCATTTGTTTGCCCATTTCGTAGCAATCACTTATATTGTGAAGAATCAAAATGCCTATTTGTACAATCTTTCGGAAACTAGATGTCATCAACTCTTTTTGGACCCCTTTCAACTAAGTAATCTCTTGTTCTCTGATCAATAATTTTCCAATTCCCGGGATCATCCAAATTTAGAGAAGAGCAACCCTCTTCTTTCTTGTCATCTACTTCATTAATACATGCATGTTTCATCACCTCTTCTTCCTTATCATCTACTACAACATAGGCAGGTTGACTCACTTCTTCATCCTTATCATCTACTTCATTAGCACATGCAGGTTGAATCTCTACTTCATCCTCATTCAACTTATTCATATTGTTGCTTTTAAAGTACTTGCCAATATCCCCTGCTTGACTTTGAATTAATGAAATCTCAGTTCGTTTCCTTTTTCTCTTTTGAGCACCAGACTCATATTTAGGAGGCATGGTGTATGAGTCTATATCAGATGCTCAATGATTAACCTAAAAAACAAATACAAAATATCTCAAATCATCACACAGTTAGAGTTTTCAATATAGTTATTATGTGCGCCTGTGCAATTGTTGATCCTCTAATAGTCAATCATATAAGCCGACCAGGCCACAATTATATAAGCCGACAAGGCTTCAAACATTTTCAATTTCTTCAATAACAAGTTAAGGCAAGCCATTGCTTACCTGACAAGTAGAATTTTGACGAAAACTTTGGAGTTACACTTTCAAGAATTCCACTGTCACAAGCTCACAACTCCCGACCCTGAAACAAAAATTTCACATCAAACGCACCCCTAAGTAAGATAAATACATTAATAAGGAAGGATGAGGATGAGAGAGTGCAGGAAAGAAGAGATGATGAGAAATAACTCCTCCAAGGATAGGTACAAAAATATTTTATTCATAAAAAGACCTTAGATGGCAAAATTTTTAGATTAACACTACAAGTAACCGACTGTATAATTACCATTATTTTCCAAGTTTTACGAATATAGACATCATTTAACTGGATCATTAATGTCATAGCGCATATTCAAATCAAAATTTTCTATCTTTAGGGTGATAAGTGTTGAGTGAAGGTGGAACTTTATGAAATTTGAAAATGGATAGAATCTGTTTTTCAATTTCTATTGTTCCAACTTACTTTCTGTACCCTTGATCTCATATCGCAATTCCCAAACTTTTACCACACTTATATAATACTCGCACAGTCGCACGTAAATATGTTATTAAATCACAAGTAATTTATTTACAACCTGAAAATCAATCCCTTTTATTTAACACCAAATCGTGAATTTTTATTATGATCATTTATATACTTCTAACACAAATATAAAAGCATTCATATTAATAACTAAAAGTTATACTCAAAGAATTATCCAAAATCAAAGATTGAATGGCAAAATCTAGCAACTATGCAATTCCCGTTCTCAGTTATTTCACTCAATATACCTCTACTAATTTTCTCTCTTTTGCCATAATAACAGCCCAAACAAACTTGAAATATAATATCAAGCAATTTCAAATTCTTAAGAGATTGTAACACCTTCAAAAACAATGAAAACAACCTTCAAAACCATGAACTAAAAAACTCACCTATAAATTTAGTTTTCAGCTTCTTGTTTCTACTTCTCTTTGTTTCCTTTGCTTTCTCTTTCACTTGGGGATAACTTGAAGGTTAGATATTAGGAGGTATATAAAGAGTCTTAAATGGTTAGGGCCATATCCTTGCTTAAAGATTTAAGAAGATATTGCACACAACCAAGTTAACAAGCATGATGTGTGTTAAAGCAGGATGTTGCTTGATGCAGCAAAATTTGACTTTTCCCTTATCATATTTGGAGACATATGTGACTTATAAGATATATATCTATCTATCCTGTATGAAGTACTAAGGGGTTAGGAGACTTGATGGAGGCCGTAAGGTTAAAGGAATTGGATATTAAGATGACAAGTCACCAAGCATTAAGAAGTAGATGTCTTCTTTCAATTAAAATATGATTTTTGTACCTATCCTTGGAGGAGTTATATAGCTTAAAAGAACTCAACTATACTACGGAATGCTCATCACGACAATCTGCAGGTTTAAATTAGTTTAAGACTTGCTATGAAGTGATCCCAGCATAGTTATATAATACTTTCCATAACAAGAATAAAAGTTGTATAAATCATAGCAAATAAATACACACAAAAACTGTAAATAAATCATAGCAAATAAATACACTCAATACAAACAGATTCTATCTATATACATATACTGATATACACACAAAAAATGTAAATAAATACACATGATTAGTGATTACATGAACATGGTGATTGAGTCTTACCTCAACCGCTAGGGCTACGCCGTTGAACTCGGAAGCGGAAGGAGAATAGGAGATGTCCAGTGACTCCAGTCGAGCTGTCGAGGCGTAGACAGTAGACTATATCAGTATATAATATATATGTATAGTGTATACATTTGTATTATGAGAGCCGAGAGAGACATTAGAGATACCTAGGGTTGAACTTGGAAGCTGAAGAAGGAGTCAAGGAGATTTCGAGTAAACTGTCAAGGGCCTCGAAACATCGAGCGAGAGAGACTCGGAGATGGCACAGCCGCACATTGGCACTTCAGAGTTCAGACGGAGAGGGGAGGGCTCACTGGCGACGGGAGGAGTTTTCAGTTTCGTCGATTTGCCAATCCGATTTGGGGAAAAATGGAAATCAATTGACATTTTGGAGAAATTCGGTGTGGATAGTGGATCGGGTTTAGTGGTTTGGGTGGGCTACTGGGTTGAGAGTTTTGGGCTAATGGGGCCTGGGCTGCGGGCTGCCACACTCCAAAAACGAAAAAAAAAATTGGGCCAACAAAACGAGGCCCCCTTGGATTTTGGGTCTGAGGCGCAGGCCTCATCCTCCTAGCCTCAGGACCGGGCCTAGTTTTATGTATGGACTTTTCGTATCTGAAAATTTTTTTAATTCTTTGATGATCATATTCCTCCCACACTCATTTTTAACCATAAATTTAATAGTTAATTGTTTCAATAGTCATTGAACTTAGGTCCATATCTTTGATTGATCACTAAAATTTAAAATATCGAGCTTTGGTCATTGAACTTAGGTCTATGTTTTCGATTACTCACTGAAATTTAAAACGTCGAGTTTTGATTACTGAACTTTGAAAAATGTGGTATATTATTCACTGTAAACTCGATATTTTTCAACGTTCAACAGTTATGTTAGTGAGTAACGTACGGCATATTTCAAAATTCAGTGCCCAAAACTCAATATTTTAAATTTCAGTGAATAATCGAAGACATTGACCTAATTTCAATAAGCAATCGAAGACATGAATCTAAATTTAGTGACCAAAACTCAATATTTTAAACTTTAGTGACCAATCAAAGACATGAACTTAAGTCCAGTGACCATTAGAACAATTAACTCTAAACTTAATGAGATTCACTAGTTTAAAATTTTTGTAAGTCTTAATAAACAGGCACTTAGCCAAATATGGTCTTGTACGCTATTTTAGACTCAAGATCATGACAATGCATGACCTATTGATAAGACATTTACCAATTGATCGCGCTAATGATTCTGCTAGCTTATGGAAAAAAGATTAAGTTTGATTATAATTAAAGTTTTTAAGCTTAGCCAAACATGCTTGAACGATGGCAGAGGGTGTTCCACTATACCATGCTTCACTATTGACAGTAGCTAGAGCAAAATTACCCACTTTACCAACTGCAAAAGGTAATTCGTAAGCTCAAGATGGTAGCATGAGGAGAATCCAATGGCACTTATTAAAATTCCCTTTCTTCTTTATCTGTTTATAGTACAAACTACTTGATAGGAAGGGCCCCCAGGGCATATCTCCCAGTGGCAAAGGAGAGGGCGGATAGGGCTCAGCGCGATAGTGTGCAGAGTTCGATTCCCCGCAAGGTGGAATTGACTTTGTTGCAAGCGGGAGTTACCATATAGGTTAACAGCCTTGGCCTATCCATGAGCTCTTCACCCTGACTCCTGGGAGGCACATCCTGCGATTTACCTCCTCCACGATGGTCCAGGGCAGGGTCGGTGGGGGCCCTTAAGGTTGGGGTTCAACGTTTTTTTACTTGTTAGGAAGGATTTTGTTAGAGTCACGTTGTTAAAGCTACAAATACATTCTAATATGATGTACACCGATGTAGATTTTGCTTACCTATGAGGTAAAGCGACCAACATCAATTCTAACAATATATTAAAACTTGTATTTGATACATAAGAGATAGAACAATCTACTAATCAAATTTCAAGAAGCACTCTTGGTTATAATTGTTAGAATTATTTATTATTTATTAAGGGTAGAATAGTCCTTTTTAGTTTTCTTTGTTTAGCCTATATATTTTCTCTTTGTATTTAGGTTAAATCATCTTTTAGCATTCAATTAATTAATGTAGTATCAATGAAACCCTAGCCTCCTCTTTTTTCTTCTTTATTTTCTTTGGATTGTTTAACATGGTATCAGAGCCAGATTTCATGGGACAAAACTCAATCTCAAAGACAGCTTTCACCAGATTTCATGGGACAAAATTATTTTTGGTATTTCTGCAATCTCTTATTTCTGCAATATGTTAAATCTGATATTTCTGCAATCTAGTATTTCTGCAATCTGTTAAATCTGGTATTTCTGCAATATTTTATTTCTGCAATCTAGTATTTCTGGAATCTGTTTTTTTTTTTTATTATGGCTACTGAAAGAGACGATTCCCTTCAGTCTGTGAGTGTGAGATTGGATGGAAAGAATTATTCGTATTGGAGTTACGTGATGAGAAATTTTCTTAAGGGTAAAAAGATGTGGGGATTCATTAGTGGAACTTCTGTGAAACCTGAGAATACCAATGAGGGTTATGCTGCTTTGATAGATGCCTAGGAAACAAACAATTCAAAAATTATTACTTGGATTAACAACTCTGTGGAGCATTCCATAGGTAGAGAGTTGGCGAAGTATGAGACAGCAAAGGAGGTTTGGGATCATCTGCAAAGATTATTCACTCAGTCAAATTTTGCAAAGCAATATCAATTGGAGAATGATATACGAGCTCTTCATCAAAATAATATGAGTATTCAAGAATTTTATTCTGCTATGACAGATCTTTGGGATCAATTGGCCCTTCCAGAATCGACAGAATTAAAGGCATGTGCTGCCTATATTACTAATAGAGAGCAGCAACGATTGGTACAATTTTTAACGGCACTTCGCAGTGATTTTGAAGGACTCAGAGGTTCAATTTTGCATCGTTCTCCACTTCCTTCTGTTGACTCAGTTGTCAGCGAGTTATTGGCTGAAGAAATATGTCTTAAGTCTTATGTTGAAAATGGAATTCTTTCTGCTTCTAAGCCTTCTGTATTAGCAGTGTCTTCTAAGCCATCCTCTAATAATCAAAATAAGCCTTACACAAGGGTTGCCTTTGACGAGTGCAGTTTCTGTAAGCATAAAGGTCATTGGAAGGCTCAGTGTCCAAAGTTGAGACAGTCGAATCAATTACAGCAGCAATCTCAAGCTTGGAAGCCTGGCTACCAATCACGATCTAATGCTCATAGACCACCACAATCTAATACTGTAGCAGTAGCTTCATCAGGTCCTATCACTGATCCTAGTACTTAGGCTGAGCAATTTCAGAAGTTTATCTCCTTACAACCTCAAGCTATGTCTGCTTCTTCCATAGGTCAGTTGCCTCATAGTTCTTCAGGTATGTCACATTCTGAATGGGTCTTGGATTCTGGTGCTTCACATCATATGTCTCCAAATTCTTTGTCTTTTGCTTCTGTGTCCCCTTCGTCCTTTATTGCTATCATGACTGCTAATGGCACTCCTATGCCATTAGCAGGTGTTGGTTCTGTTGTCACACCTCATTGTCCCTCCCTAATGTTTTTCATATTCCGAAACTCACTTTAAATCTTGCTTCTGTTGGTCAGTTATGTGATTCTAGTAATTTAGTCACATTTTCCTCTTCTTCTTGTTATGTGCAAGATCTGCAGTCTCAGAAGCTGATTGGGACAGGCCATAGGAAGGGTGGACTATATATTTTGGATGAGCTAAAAGTGCCAGTTGCTACTGCCGCTACTAGTGTTGATTTGTCTTCGTTTCGTTTGAGTCCTTCTTTTTCCAGTTTTTATTTATGGCATTCTCGTCTAGGTCATGTTTCGTCGTCTCGTTTGAGATTTTTAGCTTCTACAGGGGCTTTAGGAAATTTACACCCTTGTGATATTTCAAATTGTAGTGGATGCAAACTGGCAAAATTTTCAACTTTACCTTTTAATCGAAGTATTTCTGTTTCTTCTTCTCCATTTGATTTAATTCATTCTGATATATGGGGGCCTTCTCCTGTTGCCATAAAAGGAGGGTCTCGATATTATGTTTCTTTTATTGATGATCACACTCGTTATTGTTGGGTTTATTTAATGAAACATCGTTCTGAATTTTTTGAGATATACTTAGCCTTTCGTGCTCTTGTTAAAACTCAACATTCTGCTGTTATAAAATGTTTTAGGTGTGATTTGGGTGGGGAATACACTTCTAATAAATTTTGTGAGCTACTTGCTTTAGATGGAACTATTCACCAAACTTCGTGTACAGATACTCCTGAGCAAAATGGTGTTGCTGAAAGAAAACATAGGCACATTGTTGAAACTGCTCGTTCTCTCTTGTTGTCTGCATCTGTCCCTAGTGTGTTTTGGGGTGAAGCTGTTCTTACTGCTGTAGGTTTGATTAATACAATTCCGTCTTCTCATATTGCAGGATTTTCTCCTTTCGAAAAGTTGTATGGGTATACCCCTGATTATTCTCTCTTTAGAGTTTTTAGTTGTACTTGTTTCGTTCTTCGTCCTCATGTAGAACGCAACAAGTTGTCATCTCGATCAGTAATTTATGTTTTTCTTGGTTATGGTGAAGGTAAAAAGGGGTATCGTTGTTTTGATCCAATAACTCAGAAACTTTATGTGTCTCGTCATGTTGTTTTTCTCAAGCATATACTTTTCTTTTCTATTCCATCCACTACTCATAGTCTGACTATATCTGATTTTATTCGTATAAATCATTTTTCTGACAATCCTGATAGTTTGTCTTCTCAGGAGCCTACTACTTCAAATGTCCATTCTCATGTTCCTACCCCGTTGTCTTTACAACCAACTCGTACTAATCATTCCGCAGGTACTGACACTTTACTCTCCGGCACACCTGAAGCGTCCTCTTCTCTACGGTCCCTCAAGCTCCGTCTGAGATTGTGGATCCGCCTCTACGTCAATCCATACGCATTCGTAAGTCTGCAAAGTTACCAGATTTTGCTTATTCTTGTTATTCTTCATCATTTTCTACCTTTTTAGCTTCTATTCATTGTCTCTCTGAGCCCTCTTCCATAAAGAGGCAATTCTTGATCCTCTTTGGCAGCAAGCTATGGATGAGGAACTTTCTGCTTTGCATAAGACAGGTACTTGGGATTTGGTTCTTTTACCTTCTGGTAAGAGTGTTGTTGGTTGTCGTTGGGTATATAAGATCAAGACTAATTCCGATGGGCCAATTGAGCGATACAAAGCTAGGTTGGTTGCAAAGGGATACTCTCAACAGTATAATATGGACTATGAGGAGACATTTGCTCCTGTTGCAAAAATGACTACTATTCGTACTCTTATTGCAGTAGCTTCGGTTCGTCAGTGGCGTATCTCTCAACTTGATGTTAAAAATGTCTTCCTGAATGGAGATCTTCAAGAAGAGGTTTATATGGCACCCCCTCCTGGTGTTTCACATGATTCTGGGTATGTGTGCAAGCTCAAGAAAGCGTTGTATGGTCTTAAAAAAGCACCTCGTGCTTGGTTTGAAAAATTTTCTGTTGTGATCTCTTCCCTTAGATTTGTTTCTAGTAGTCATGATTCTGCTCTTTTTGTTAAGAGTACTGATGCAGGTCGTATCATTTTATCTTTATATGTTGATGACATGATTATTACTGGTGATGATATTGATAATATTTCAGTTTTGAAGACAGAGTTAGCTAGACAGTTTGAAATGAAAGATTTGGGTTCTCTACGATATTTCTTGGGTATTGAGGTAGCCTTCTCACCCAGAGGTTATCTTCTTTCTCAGTCGAAATATGTTGCAGATATTATTGAACAGGCAAGACTTACTGATAATAAGATTGTTGGTACTCCAATTGAGGTTAACGCGAAGTATTCTTCTTCTGACGGTTTACCTTTGTCAGATCCTACTTTATACCGTACTATTGTTGGGAGCTTGGTATATCTCACTATTACTCGTCCAGATATTGCATATGCTGTTCATATTGTTAGTCAGTTTGTTACTTCTCCCACTATAGTTCATTGGGCAATTGTTCTTCGCATTTTGCGATATCTTCGGGGTACAGTCTTTGAGAGTCTGTTACTTCCATCCACCTCCTCCTTGGAACTGCTTGCATACTCTGATGCTGATCATGGCAGTGATCCCACAGATCGCAAGTCTGTTACTGGTTTCTGTATCTTTTTGGGTGATTCTCTTATTTCTTGGAAAAGCAAGAAACAATCTATTGTTTCTCAATCTTCCACCGAAGCAGAATATCGTGCTATGGCATCTACTACTAAAGAGATTGTTTGGTTACTTGCAGATATGGGAGTTTTTCTTTCTCATCCCACTCCTATGTATTGTGACAACCAAAGTTCTATTCAGATTGCTCACAACTCGATTTTTCATGAACGAACTAAGCACATTGAGATCAATTGTCATCTTACTCGTCATCATCTCAAGCATGGCACAATTACTTTGCCCTTTGTTTTTTCTTCTTTGCAGCTTGCAGATTTTTTTACCAAGTCGCATTCTATTTCTCGATTTCGTTTTCTAGTTGGCAAACTCTCGATGCTTGTAGCTGCCGTATCGTGAGTTTGAGGGGAGATGTTAGAATTATTTATTATTTATTAAGGGTAGAATAGTCCTTTTTAGTTTTCTTTGTTTAGCCTATATATATTCTCTATGTATTTAGGTTAAACCATCTTTTAGCATTCAATTAATTAATGTAGTATCAATGAAACCCTAGCCTCCTCCTTTTTCTTCTTTATTTTTTTTGGATTGTTTAACAATAATCACTCAAACAATTGAAGAGATTCAAAGATAAAATCACATGGGCATGACACACACCATACTGATGAAAAAAATAGTCGAGCATGACAAGCAGCTGTTCCTCAAATTGAAAGTGATGCATTATTTCCTATCAAATCTCTAGGGAAATCGTTGTTTACTCAGTCTTTTTCACATCCAACTCACTTTATACAACTTATATCAGCAAATGGCTTGATCATCGAAATTCCAACGATTGTCAACCCCTTCACATGGCTTGAGAATCTTGATGCAACAAATTGTATCTTAATGTGCATGTAACATATAGGTCAGCCTAAACATGATATAAAATTTATTGACCACAAGATCCTATTGATTTTTGAGTTTAGACTTCAAATCGATGTACAACGGACATTTGAATGGATATCTTTGCCAAGCAACAACGAATTCGGAAATCTCGAAAGTAATGATTCCCACCAAGTCAGAAACTAAATGGTTCAGATTCCACATGACATTGATATCACATGTCGCATAGCGATATGTATGAATAATCCAATCCAATTAACAAATTTACAATCATAGCCAACCAAGTTAATTGTTCCAATTATTACTGAAAATAAGTTCGCGCCTTCGATTACTCACTAAAATTTAAAATGTCGAGTTTTGATCACTGAACTTAGATCTATATCTTCGATTGCTCACTAAAATTTAAAAAATGTCGAGTTTCGACCATTGAACTTTGAAAAATATTGTACGTTACTCACTAGAATAACTTTCATCTCAAATCTTTAATGGAATTGGTGACGTGACTGAAGAAATGCACACGTGGCGTCCCGTCACACCGTTAAATTTTGAAATGGTCAAATTTTGATCACTAAAGTTTGAAAAATGCCTTTTATCACTCACTGAATTTTGAGGTGGTCGAATTCTGGTCATTGAATTTTGAAAACGTCGAACTTTTGCTACTAAACTTTGAAAAACGTCTTCTAATAATCACTATGTATTTGGATTCAACCACACATCTATGTAATAAAATATTTTACACGCAAGTTCTAAATTTTTCTTAACTTTTTAATCACGCATTCTTCAAAAAATCATTACTTTTGGACCTTTTTTTTTTTTTTTAAATAATGGCCATCGGACAAGGCTAAAATTCGTTGTTAAAAAATTTTAAATTTAATTTAATTTTTACAATAAATATATTGTGTGTTTCATTGCAATTAGTTGTTACTTCATTTGCAAGCATTGTCTATACCACTAGGAATGATTACTCAATTGCACATTAGTTAAATTTAATTTTTTTTTAATTTGAAATTATTTTCATCATAATATTTAAATTTTATAACAAAACATTTGTTGTTAAATAAATTAAATTCAATTTTTAACGTCGAATTTTAATTAAATCCAAATTGATTGGGAGCCATAGGAGACTTTCAAAATTTTGTGGCAAAAACTCGACCATACTCACTAAACTTTGAGATGGTAGAATTGGCTACTGAACTTTTAAATAGTTGAATTTTGACCACTAAAATTCGAAATGGTTAAGTTTTTAGATAGTGATTTTATGGAAAATGTGTAACTAAAAAGTTAAGAAAAATTTTGAATTCATATGTAAAATATTTTATTGTATAGATATATGATTAAATTCAAACTTACATTAAGCAATAGAAGACGTTTTTCAAAGTTTAGTGATCAAAATTCGATGTTTTTAAAGTTCAATGACCAAAATTCAACCACCTCAAAGTTCAGTGAACAATAGAAGATATTTTTCAAATTTTAGTTGTTAAAATTTAAACATCTCAAAATTTAATGCTATGACGAGACACCACATGTGCATTCCTTCAACCGCCGCCAATTTGTTATACTAACACGTAACGTATAACACTTCTAAAGTTCACTAGTTAAAATTTAATATTTCAAATTTTAATGAGCAATCGAAAACATTAATCTAAGCTCAGAGACCATTGAAGCATTAACTCCAGCACACCGTATGACGCTCTTCGTCTTTCTTTTCAACAACTGTAGAAACACGCTACTGAACGTCCTTTAGGCTTTATCAGTTATCTTTTTGGTGCAGTCACCACAGCAGAAGAAAGGTAACACGACTGGGTTGTTAATTTGTACAAAAATGTACCACATTTGAAGAGGCCGGGCCCTGCACTTTCTCGTGTTCTGTATTTCTGTTGTCTCCCAAGAATCCACGTGTACTGTTCTTCGTACCTCAGTAACTGTAGGGCTCGATTCCTTTTCTATTTTTTTGTACTTTTTTGTGGTTTATCGTGGGATGAATTTGTAACCCTTTGATTTTCTTATTTTTGTTTGAAAAAAAAAACACTATCTTACATTACCAAGGGTCAAAAGTTAAACATCAGACTGTAATCCAGCAAATAAACACACATAACTGGACAAGAAAAGAAAGACCCCACACACATCGATTAATGCATATTCAAACTCAGAACCATCAATTCACTTGAATCTCCTTCACGTCCTTCTTTGGCCTGTCAATAATTCTTGGAAGAGTAATGTTAAGCACGCCATGTTTCATTTCTGCAGTTATTCCATCAACCTTTGCATCCTCAGGCAGAATCACACTGCTATCAAAGTAACCATAACTACTACTTGATGTCCAAGACTCATCATCAGATTCAGATCCTTGTTCCTTCTCTTCCTTGTGCTCTCCTTTGATTGTCAATATCCCATCCTCAACTGTAATCTTCAAATCCTCTTTGCTTAGTCCCGGCACCTCAAGCCTCGCTTTGTAGCGGTCGTCTTGCTCTTTAATCTTCATTCCTGGTGGTGGCAGATTTTCCAATACCCTATTGATATTCTCTGTTGCT
>NW_019254282.1:0-1192 GCF_002742605.1 Olea europaea var. sylvestris
CGAAAGAATGAGCACTTGCATATTTGGAATGCTTGGAGAGTCGGCGAAAGAAGAATTGAGCATAACTTTTGCACATATTGTCCTTTTTTGGCCCGTAAGTACTTTTGGAAATGTAGCGTCCGTTTTGGACTGAACTCACCACTTCGTCGTGTCGTATGAGTTATTTTGGCCATTTTTTGATAGAATGAGCACTTGCGTAATTGGAACGCTTGTAGAGTCGGCGTAAGAAGAATTGAGCGTAACTTTTGCACACGGTGTCCGTTTTGTGCCCATAAGTACTTTTTGGAAATATGGCGACCGTTTTGGATTGAACTCACAACTTCGTCATGACGTATGAGGGATTTCAGCCATTTTTCGAAAGAACAAGCACTTGCATATTTGGAACGCTTGGAGAGTCGGCGTAAGAAGAATTGAGCGTAACTTTTGCACACGTTGTCCGTTTTGGGCCCATAAGTACTTTTTGGAAATGTAGCGACCGTTTTGGATTGAACTCGCAACTTCATCGTGTCGTATGAGTTATTTTGGCCATTTTTTGATAGAATGAGCACTTGCATAATTGGAACGCCTCTAGAGTCAGCGTAAGAAGAATTGAACTTAACTTTCGCACACGTTGTCCGTTGTGGGCCCATAAGTACTTTTTGGAAATGTAGCGACCGTTTTAAATTGAACTCACAACTTCGTCGTGACGTATGAAGGATTTTGGCCACTTTTTGAAAGAATGACCACTTGCATATTTGGAACGCTTGGAGAGTCGGCGAAAGAAGAATTGAGCGTAACTTTTGCACATGTTGTCCGTTTTGGGCCCATAAGTACTTTTTGGAAATGTAGCGTCCGTTTTGGATTGAACTCACCACTTCATCGTGACGTATGAGGGATTTTGGCTATTTTTTGAGTGAATGAGCACTTGCATATTTGGAACGCTTGGAGAGTCGGCGTAAGAAGAATTGAGCGTAACTTTTGCACACGTTGTCCGTTTTGGGCCCATAAGTACTTTTTGGAAATGTAGCGACCGTTTTGGATTGAACTCACAACTTCATCGTGTCGTATGAGTTATGTCGGCCATTTTTTGATAGAATGAGCACTTGCGTATTTTGAATGCTTGGAGAGTTGGCGTAAGAAGAATTGAGCGTAACTTTTGCACACGTTTTCCGTTTTGGGCCCATAAGTACTTTTTGGAAATGTAGCGACCGTT
>NW_019254283.1:0-1192 GCF_002742605.1 Olea europaea var. sylvestris
ATTCGTCATTTTTCGTGACGGTGTCGGAATCGGCTAAAAGTTGACTGATTGATGGGAAACAAAAATCGCGCAAGGGCAATTTCTTCATTTTTCGTGACGGTGTCGTAATCGGCCAAAATTTGACTGAATGATGGGAAACAAAAATCGCGCGGGGGCGATTTCGTCATTTTTCGCGACGGTGTTGGAATGAGCAAAAATTTGACAGATTGATCGGAAATAAAAATCGCGCCGGAGTCAATTTCGTCATTTTTCGCTACAGTGTCGAAATCGGCCAAAATTTGATCGATTGATGGGAAACAAAAATCGCGCAGGGGCAATTTCGTCATTTTTCTTGACGGTGTCGGAATCGGCTAAAATTTGACTGATTGATGGGAAACAAAAATCGCGCCGGGGGCAATTTCGTCATTTTTCGCCACGGTGTCAAAATCGGCTAAAATTTGACTGATTGATGGGAAACAAAAATCGTGCAAGGGCAATTTCGTCATTTTTCGTGACGGTGTCGGAATCGGCTAAAATTTGACTGAATGATGGGAAACAAAAATCGCGAAGGGCAATTTCGTCATTTTTCGGGAGGGTGTCGGAATCTGCTAAAATTTGACTGATTGATGGGAAACTAAAATCTCGCAGGGGTAATTTCGTCATTTTTCGCGACGGTGTCGAAATCGAATAAAATTTGACTGATTGATGGGAAACGAAAATCGTATCGGGGGCGATTTCGTAATTTTTCGCGACGGTGTCGAAATCGGCTAAAATTTGACTGATTGATGGGAATCAAAAATCGCGCAGGGGCAATTTCGTCATTTTTCGTGACGGTGTCGGAATCGGCTAAAATTTGACTGAATGATGGGAAACAAAAATCGCGCCGTGGGCAATTTAGTCATTTTTCGCGACGGTGTCGGAATCGGCTAAGATTTGACTGATTGATGGGAAACAAAAATGGCGCGGGGGCGATTTCGTCATTTTTCGCGAAAGTGTTGGAATGAGCAAAAATTTGTCAGATTGATCGGAAACAAAAATCGCGCGTGGAGGCAATTTCGTCATTTTTTGCGACAGTGTCGAAATCGGCTAAAATTTGACCGATTGATGGGAAACAAAAATCACGCAGGGGTAATTTCGTCATTTTTTGTGACGGTGTCGGAATCGGCTAAAATTTGACTGATTGATGGGAAACAAAAATCACGCCGGGGGCAAT
>NW_019254284.1:0-1192 GCF_002742605.1 Olea europaea var. sylvestris
AAACAAAAATCGCGCCGGGGGCAATTTTGTCATTTTTCGCGACGGTCTCTGAATGGGCTAAAATTTGGCAGATTGATCGGAAAAAAAAATAGCGCCGGGGGCAATTTCGTCATTTTTCGCGACGGTGTCGGAATGGGCCGAAATTTGACAGATTGATCGGAAACAGAAATCGCGCCGGGGCAATTTCATCATTTTTCGTGACGGTGTCGGAATGGGCTGAAATTTGACAGGTTGATCGGAAATAAAAATCGCGCTAGGGGCAATTACGTCATTTTTCGCGTCGGTGTCCGAATGGGCTAAAATTTGGAAGATTGATCGGAAACAAAAATCGCGCCGGAGGCAATTTCGTCATTTTTCGTGACGGTGCCGGAATGGGCTGAAATTTGACAGGTTGATCGGAAATAAAAATCGCGCTAGGGGCAATTACGTCATTTTTCGCGTCGGTGTCCGAATGGGCTAAAATTTGGAAGGTTGATTGGAAACAAAAATCGCCCCGGAAGCAATTTCGTCATTCTTCGCTACGGTATCGGAATGGGCTGAAGTTTGGCAGGTTGATTAGAAAAAAAAATAGCGCCGGGGGCAATTTCGTCATTTTTTGCGACGGTGTCGGAATGGGCTGAAATTTGACAGGTTGATCGGAAACGAAAACCGCGCCAGGGGCAATTACGTCATTTTTCACGAGATTTCGGAATGTGCTAAAATTTGACAGGTTGATCGGAAACAAAAATCGCGCCGGGGCCAATTTCGTCATTTTTCGCGACGGTGTCGGAATGGGCCGAAATTTGATAGATTGATCGGAAACAAAAATCGCGCCGAGGGCAATTTAGTCATTTTTCACGACGGTTTCGGAATGGGCTAAAATTTGACAGGTTGATCGGAAACAAAAATCGCGTCGGGGGCAATTTCGTCATTTTTCGCGACGGTGTCGGAATGGGCTGAAATTTGACAGATTGATCGGAAACAAAAATCGCGCCGGGGGCAATTTTGTCATTTTTCGCGACGGTCTCGGAATCGGCTAAAATTTGACAGGTTGATCGAAAACAAAAATCGCGCCGGGGGCAATTTCGTTATTTTTCGCGACGGTGTCAGAATGGGCTGAAATTTGACGAATTGATCGGAAACAAAAATCGCGCCGGGGGCAATTTTGTCATTTTTCGCGACGGTCTCGGAATGGGCTGAAATTTGACAGGTT
>NW_019254285.1:0-1192 GCF_002742605.1 Olea europaea var. sylvestris
GTTTATTTTCAATCCAAAATTCCGTCAACGGAATAATTTTGCACGTAAATTCAAAAATTTCTCCTACTTTTAATCACACATTCTCCCAAAAACAAAAAAAAAAAATATTAATTTTCACAAAATCTAACATAAAAAAAGTGGGGCTCGAACATGGGCCAAAGCATGTTTTGAAAGTTTTATAAATGATTTAAATTATAAATATATAAAAATGAATAACAAAATAAGTGGGTAAATTCATTGAGATATGTTAATGAAAAGTGAATCTAATATTTATAAATAATTTATAAACAAAAGCCAAATATAGGCATCTTATTTAATTTTCTTTGCTCTTTTTTTTTGTTTTATTTAAATAGGAAGTTATATGGGTCATTTTACATTTTTTTTTAATTGAAAAATTGGATAAAAATATTGATTTTCACAATTTAATGTGAAAATAAGGATGAAAATGTCAAAAGATGAAATGTATGGATGCTTTGCACATAACATTAAAAGGTGTGGACATTTGTGCCAATTACCCAATTTAAAAAAGGTATAAGTAACATGTACAGAGGCATAGGTCTTTGCTCTTAATTGAATCTCCGGATCATTTCATCTGGGGCAAGATCTATAGCTTTTTGAAACAATAATGTCATATCAATAGTGGTGCTTTGCACCGATGTATGTAAAAGTGGTGCTAGCACTATATAGCATTACTCGTTCTGAAAAGGTAAATTACTTTCTTATAATACGATAAATTAGAAGGAGGGTCATGGTTCACATATGTAAGGATTTTTATAAGTTTTAATGCATATACATTGTATGTATTTAAACTTGTGTGTATAATGCAAAATAAAAATGACTTGTTTTGAGATGTTTAAATTATAATTTAGAATAATGCTATGCAATCTCACTGGGATTACATTCCCTGTATAGGTGGCACTAAATGATATGGTGAAAGAAATGTGAAATTAAATAATTTATTTAATTCCACCTATTATTTAATGTCACATTAATGTCCCTAGATTAGGGTTGTAACTCTAGAATCTGTAGAGAAGAATGAATAATAAATTTTGGGTATAGATAATGTGTATATGAAATAATTGTTTGGCCAACTTAAATTAGAGCTGAAGTTAATTTATTTATTTATTTTGTAATAAGAAATCAGATTATGAATTTTATTTCTGATTACAAAGTAAGGATTTTTCATATTATG
>NW_019254286.1:0-1192 GCF_002742605.1 Olea europaea var. sylvestris
TTACAAAAAGAAAAAGTTAAGGCATTATATGTCTTAATTACAATTCACCCCATACCAAACGAATTCTTTCCCTAAGTCTCCCCTAGTCCTCGCTCTGCCAAGAAGAAGTGATATTCAATTCAGCTACAACATCATCATCAACTTCCAGCTTCTTGTACTGCTCGACCAAAGACTTGGGAGGCATTACGCTTTTTAGCAGCCATTCTCGCCTTGCAGTCGTCCATCTTGGCTTGAAGCTCCTTCATCTGTGCAGCCAAACTAGTCATCAAAGAGTCTTCAATCATGACTTTGGAAGAAATTTCTTTCAATTCGTCCTCAGCTTTGTTGATCTCCAGAAGCAAGGACTTTCTTTCAGATACAACGCGAAGATATTGAGTACTCTTAGCCTTCAGTTCAACATTTCTAGCCAGCAAGGAGAGAATCTCGTAATGGACAGCTTTCAACGTAGCTTTAAAATCAGCAGAAAGGTTGAGCGACGGACGTGTTAGTGCTTGCTCCAACTTCACACTCAAATGCTCAAGCTTATCCTTATGCTTGGCAGCACTAGCCTTACCGATGTCCATATCCAAGAAGGACACATACTCAAATATCGACTGTTTGAGGAACTTCAAATCTTCCTCTGGAGAAGCAGAAGGACGATTGGCTGAAGCAGGGTGAGATGTCTTGACTTGACCCCAGGAAGTGAACAAGTCTTAGATGGAACGCACAATTTTATCAGCATCCTGCAAAGAAAGTTGCCAACATTGAAGGTTTTCACTACACTAAACAAACTGGAAGTAAAGGTGAAGCAGAGATTACCTCATCAGCAATCTTGGAGGTGGCATATCCCCAACCAAATCTACCACCTGTGGGTCCACCATTCGTGAGGACTTTTCCTTGTCTAAGCAAGAAGACCTTACCGCAACGGGCAGACTCATGGGAGCATCTGCAGAACTCAAAAAGCAACAAATCAAAAACCAATAGCACAAGCAAAGGTAAAGCATCAAAAAACGAATTACCTTTTTCTTCGACGTTTGGGGGGTCAATGCCCTGGGGAAAAGGTGGCTCATCCATTGGTTGTGATAAAGATTCTAGGACTGAAGATTTCTAAGTGTAGTCTCTTCATCGGTTGGTTTGGACGAAGCAGTCTCAGCAGAGGATGATGGAGTAGGAGCTGCCAACACCAAAGCCTTCAAAGGAGAGGCTGAACTTT
>NW_019254287.1:0-1192 GCF_002742605.1 Olea europaea var. sylvestris
TCGGAATCGGCTAAAATTTGACTGATTGATGGGAAACAAAAATCGCGTCGGGGCAATTTTGTCATTTTTCGAGACGGTGTTGGTATCGTCCAAAATTTGACAGATTAATCGGAAATAATAATCGCGCCGGGGGCAATTTCTTCATTTTTGCGACGGTGTCGGAATCGGCTCAAATTTGGCTGATTGATCGGAAACAAAAATCGTGCCGAGGGCAATTTCGTCATTTTTCGCTACGGTGTCGGAATCGGATAAAATTTGACAGATTGAACGGAAACAAAAATCGCGTCGGGGGCAATGTCGTCATTTTTCGCGACGGTGTCGAAATGGGCTAAAATTTAACTGATTGATCGGAAACAAAAATCGCGCCGGGGGCAATATCTTCATTTTTCGCGACGGTGTCGGAATCGGCTCAAATTTGACTGATTGATCGGAAACAAAAATCATGCCGGGGTAAATTTTTCATTTTTCGCGACGGTGTCGGAATGGGCTAAAATTTGACTGATTGATCGGAAACAAAAATCGCGTTGGGGCAATTTCGTCATTTTTCGCGACGGAGTCGGAATCGTCTAAAATTTGACAGATTAATCGGAAATAATAATCGCCCCGGGGGCAATTTCGTCATTTTTCGCGACGATATCGGAATCGGCTCAAATTTGGCTGATTGATCGGAAACAAAAATCGCGCCGGGGGCAATTTCGTCATTTTACGCGACGGTGTCGGAATGGGCTCAAATTTGACTGATTGATCGGAAACAAAAATCGCGCTGGGGGCAATTTCGTCATTTTTCGCGACGGTGTCAGAATCGGCTAAAATTTGACTGATTGATCGGAAACAAAAATCGCGCTGGGGGCAATTTCGTCATTTTTCGCGACGGTGTCAGAATCGGCTAAAATTTGACTGATTGATCGGAAACAAAAATCGCGCTGGGGGCAATTTCGTCATTTTTCGCGACGGTGTCAGAATCGGCTAAAATTTGACTGATTGATCGGAAACAAAAATCGCGCCGGGGGCAATTTCGTCATTTTTCGCGACGGTGTCGGAATCGGCTAAAATTTGACTGATTGATGGGAAACAGAAATCGCGTTTGGGCAATTTCGTCATTTTTCGCGACGGAATCGGAATCTTCTAAAATTTGACAGATTAATCGGAAATAATAATCGCGCCGGGGGCAATTTCGTCATTTTTCGCGACG
>NW_019254288.1:0-1192 GCF_002742605.1 Olea europaea var. sylvestris
AAATAAACAAAAATTGTATCTTATCCAAGGCTTTAATTTTAAATGAGGTGATCCAACACAAATTATCCGTGTTTATAATTATCTTAATTCACGGATTGGAGAAAATTGTTATTGTCAAGGTGGAGAAAACTAGACATACTATTTATCTGCCTACTTTTTCTTGAAATAAGGGTCGAAACTACTAATTTAGATTTTTCATGTGAAATTTTAAAAAAATGAAACAAATGAATTGCGCTTGTGAAATTCTTAATTCGAAATAACTAAATAATTGTTAGAATTTTGATATTTGAATATGATTCATCCTCGTAATGAAGGTTGCACTTTTTATGGAACACGTCATTTTTCCAGTAAGGTTGGGACCATTGCCCATTGAAATGACAAAGTTTGAAGGCCTCGAGTTGGAAATCTTTTAAGCACAATGGAACTCAATAATTGTTAATCTATTTGAGTTTGGCACAAATCAATTCTCAGTCGATTAATTAATACAGATTTGTTGACGTTTCAACATTCGAACGTAAATGAAGAAATTACAATATTAATATTCTCAAACCAACTCCTAACAATCACAATTTAACTATTTTAATTTTCAAAGATGAAACTTTTCCTAAACCTCAAGGTTCAATGTTAAACCCATGTTTGACAATCATACTTTTCGAAAAAAGAGTTTTGAATAGTGATTTTTACGAAAATTTATGGTTAAAAAATAGAAAAAGTTTGGGTTTATGTAGAAATATTTTATTGTATGAATGTTTAATTAAAAATGAATATGTAGAAAAAATGAGTTTGAAAAAACAGAGGCTATATTTGAGTTCATTAAGCTTCAAATGAACATTTGAATTTTTTTCTTTTTAAAATTTTAAAATTGATGTGTTCAAATAAATTACCATCGTGCAAAGCATATGCAAAAAGTAATATCTTACATCACTAAAGATGAAACGGATAACACAATTTATCCAGGCATAACAAAATTGACATCCTAATATGAAATGACGGACTTCTATAGTTATTAAGCTCCCGATTGGCCTCTATTATTTCAAAATTTAATGGGTGAAATAATATTTTTCTTTTTAGAATGAATCATTAAAAAAGAATTAAAAATTTTTAGTTTACGTGTAACCAGCGCGGAACCCCATATGACCCAGTGCACACAAGTGCATACACTGAATTTTGGGCTCATGCTTATTCTTTCTTT
>NW_019254289.1:0-1192 GCF_002742605.1 Olea europaea var. sylvestris
TTTCCATTCTTTGATCATAAAAATGAAAAATATGATCGTTATTCATTACACCAAACCACTATATTTGACTTTTTATTTTTTGTATGGGTTCCATAACGATTATATTTTTCATTCTCATTCTTACAAAAATGGGTACAAAACGGAGAATAAAGATTGAGGTCCTCTAGTGGAATTAACCCTTCCTAACTTCTCACCTTTATATTTGAAAAAAAAAATAAATAAATCCCCTTTTTTCACGCCTGATTTCGCCCTTGCCACCCCCAACGGCCAAGCACAAACCTTCAAATTGAGTAAACTAGGGTTTTGAATTCAGATTTCAATTCCAATGGCATCAAACGATCATCTCGACGACGTAACCGTTCTTAATCTCAATACTGTTTCTCACTCCAGTTTTGTATTGACTTATTCGTTGATTTTTAGTTTTTATTAAGTACGACGGTCTTGAAAAATCACAGGACGATGATTTTGGAGGCGATTTCTCAGGAGGCAACAGCTCGAGGCGGCCAGGTTTTTTAAATCGTTCAATGTAGCTTAGTAAAAATGTTTCCTTGTTGTAAATACTTATTATTTCAATATCTATTGTTGGGTATTTGGCTTATTAGCTAATAAGAGAAGCTTTGGAGATCTTGACGATGATGAAGACGATATTTTTGGTTCCAAAAAGGTTTGTATTTGCTAGATTTTTTCCTTGAAAAAGCTATTTTCCCAGTTTTATGGCTTCACTGCTGAATCATGACTGTACATGTGATTATGCTTATGTTTATGTACATTGTGATTTGGAATAATAAAATTGACATGCTTTATTAAGGATGTGCACATTGTAGCTATATAAGAGAGGCCGATAGAAAGATTTTTGTAGGTTTTTCCTTTATTTAACTGTTTTAACAGTATTCTCAAATTACTTTTTAAAGAGTTTGTTAAAATAGAGAAGGAAGATGTTTGCTATCTTTTCTTGCACTGTTGAGGGAGAGTATTTAAAAGTGTTTGACAAACAATGGAATGGCTGAAATTCTCCTTGCCAATTGGAGGAGATAACTTCTGATTATATAGGCAATAATTACAGTTGTGAAATCATATATAAAAAATAAATTACAAATATTCAAAATATCCCTACAGCTATACAAGATGATACTGTGGCAAAAATTGTGGAGAATCATACGCTTCTTCCTTATTACCCCCCCCCCCCCCCCCC
>NW_019254290.1:0-1192 GCF_002742605.1 Olea europaea var. sylvestris
CGGCGCGATTTTTGTTTCCGATCAACCTGCCAAATTTAAGCCCATTCCGACACAGTCGTGAAAAAAGACGAAATTGACCCGGCTCGGCTTTTGTTTCCGATCTACCTGTCAAATTTTTGCCCATTTCGACATAGTCGTGAAAAATGACGAAATTGCCCTCGGCGCGATTTTTATTTCCGATCTACCTGCCAAATTTAAGCCCATTCCGACACAGTCGCGTCAAATGACGAAATTGCCCTCGGCGCGATTTTTATTTCCGATCTACCTGCCAAATTTAAGCCCATTCCGACATATTCGCGAAAAAAGACGAAATTGCCCCGTCGCGGTTTTTGTTTCTGATCAACCAGTCAAATTTTAGCCCATTTCGGTACAGTCGCGAAAAATGACGAAATTACCCCCGGCGCGATTTTTATTTTCGTTCAACCAGCCAAATTTAAGCCCATTCCGACATATTCGCGAAAAAAGACGAAATTGCCCCGTCGCGGTTTTTGTTTCTGATCAACCAGTCAAATTTTAGCCCATTTCGGTACAGTCGCGAAAAATGACGAAATTACCCCCGGCGCGATTTTTATTTTCGTTCAACCAGCCAAATTTAAGCCCATTCCGACACAGTCGCGTCAAATGACGAAATTGCCCTCGGCGCGATTTTTATTTCCGATCAACCAGTCAAATTTTAGCCCATTTCGGCACAGTCGCGAAAAATGACGAAATTACCCCCGGCGCGATTTTTATTTTCGTTCAACCAGCCAAATTTAAGCCCATTCCGACATATTCGCGAAAAAAGACGAAATTGCCCCGTCGCGGTTTTTGTTTCTGATCAACCAGTCAAATTTTAGCCCATTTCGTCACAGTCGCGAAAAATGACGAATTTGCGCCCGGCGCGATTTTTATTTCCGATCAACCTGCCAAATTTAAACCCATTCCGACACAGTCACGAAAAAAGACGAAATTGACCCGGCGCGGTTTTGTTTCCGATCAACCAGTCAAATTTTAGCCCATTTCGGTACAGTCGCGAAAAATGACGAAATTGCCCTCGGCGCGGTATTTATTTCCGATTAACCTGCCAAATTTAAGCCCATTCCGACACAGTCGCGAAAAAAGACAAAATTGCACCGGCGCTATTTTTGTTTCCGATCTACCAGTCAAATTTTAGCCCACTTCGACACAGTCGCGAAAAATGACGAATTTGCCC
>NW_019254291.1:0-656 GCF_002742605.1 Olea europaea var. sylvestris
TTGTCCACATTTCTTCCCGAAATTACTCCGATAGAAGATACATAAAATCAACGCAAAGTCTAGATGACATATTGTAGGATATGAGTATGTTCTTATAAAGAATATTTTATATCAATTATTTTACGAACTCAGAACTTCACTAGCCAACCTATCTTGCATACATTCAAATTATTTTTCTCGACATGCTTCAAGAATAGGAAAAGGTCTGTGATATTCTATCCTCACACGCAGGCAACAATCCATCCTTTACACATCATAGATAAACTTAACAACTAAGTTACCTTGGGATCCGCGGGCATTTAGCACTGTGCAAAAATGAGATGAGCTTGTCCAGCTTGTTCTCTCCCAATTTTGCCAACACTGCAACCTGCCTGTTCACGGACTATAAGATAAGCGGCCTCTCAAGAAAGAAAGAAACTCGAATAAAAATAACGACAGAATATGACAAAATACAAACTATCTGACCTGCCAAATGATCTCCACAAGATTGGGAATTCGTTGCTATGACATCACTTTTAAAATTGCCTTACATCACTGCCTCAGGACACAATTCCTACTATAATAGCATATGTACACTGATGAGTGTAATCCACTCATTAAACTAAAGCTTCTAAATCGAGTTTTTTGATGTGTTCTTGAGCATTTTTGAACGTTTT